>NC_045439.1:130758882-130836313 GCF_002776525.5 Piliocolobus tephrosceles
AAACTATGGCAGCGGGATGGCAGTCTACTTGTATAAATAAAGTACTGCTTCCCAGCTGTCATCCTAGATCAACTTTCACCATCATCCTGTGATGTTCATTCATGTCTCTCCTATATTTAATCTCCTGTTTTTGGATCTAATTTCTTACTTTTTCTTTGTTTTCTTTCTTGGTGAAACTCACCTTTCTGATAAAACTTAGCTTTCTAATAAAAGTTGCATGGTAGGTAATATTTTGAGACCTTAGTTGAGTGAAAATGTTTGTATTTTCCTCTACCACTTCCTTGATGGTTTGTCTGGGTACTGAATTTTAGGTTGGAAGTTAGTTTCTGACAATATGAAGATATTGCCCCATGGCATTCTAGTTTCCATTGCTCACTTTAAGAAGTCTGATGCCATTCTGATTCCTAATTTTAAAAACTGACTTGATTTTTCAATCTTCTTTTTTTTCCTTATTTTCTAGAAAGTGTTTTGGATATACAAAATGCTATAGATGGTAATATAAAAATATCCATGTGCCTACCACATAGCTTTAAAAATGGAGCACAACACAGAGCACAGGTTAAAATTTCACATACACGACTTCCCAATCCTATTTCCCTGTTTTCTTGGCAAAAGTCATCATAATTACTGTTTTAACTTTCCATGCATTTTTAATTTTATTACATAAAATACATCCCAAGACAATATATAGTACTGATTTGCACATATTCAAATTTAATATAAATGATTTTATATTATATATTATTAATATGTTCTTAAACTTACATTTTTCTTTTTTGTTTATAAGATTTATCTGTATTGATACATGCAATTCTATTTATTACTTTCTTTAATTAAAGGACACGAGTTTCTGCTTCAAAATGGCCACTAAATAGCTATAACAATGATGAACTAGGACCTACATTAAGGCACATCATTATGACATTTTAGAATTCTAGATGTGAGATCCTGAAAGCTTCCAGAGAGAATAATTAGGTCACGTGGTGTGCCAAACAGTCATCTGTATATAAAACTATTCCTATTCTTCTGTGCTTTAGGAGACTAAAAGCCTGCTAGCTCTATTTATTAGACTATTGACTGCTGGGTTCTAATTATGTTCTATCATAGAAGACCCTGAGATGAGATTGGAAGGTGGGAGAAAGAAAAGAACCATATTACTTCTAGGAACAGTCCCCCTGGTGCCTCTTCATGCTGCATTATAAGCTGCATGGCACCTTCAGCAGGGCAAACAAAGTGCAGGCTCAGGTGTCCAGCCAGGGATAATGGCAGCTTCCTCATCTGGATAACACTCAGACCTCTCTCGCTACTTCAGAATCTGATTTCTCTCCTTTGTTTCTGCAGCTCTTCTATCACCTCAGTAACCAGTTCCCTGCATTCAATATAGCTCTGTTTTCATACTTTTCCTTGATTGACACATTTGGTTTCTGCAATATGACTGACCAACTTTTCTAAAAATTCTCTTACTGCAAGCACCTAGAAATGCTGGATGAAATAGATATATATATAAAAAGTGAATATATATATTATATACATACACAAAATAAAATTTCATTTAAATTATTGGTTTAGTACAAAAGAATGTAAAGGAAATACTTATGGGCCAGAAACAAAGTAGGAAGTGAAATTTTAAACTTTAAAAATAACAAGTTTTTAGTGAGGATTTGAAGCAATTGAGCCCACATAACCTGTTAGGGGAAGTATAAATTGATACGGCTTTGGAAAGCAGTAGCATTCTTTACTAGCAACAGCTAGTAAACAAGATGAACATTCCTCAGGACCCAGGTATCATAGTTCGAGATATACACAGCCTAGATAAATTCTCTCATATTTGCCAAAGGAGAAATGTCTAATGAAGATTATAGCAGCATTGTTTACAGTAGTGAGAACTGGTGTATCTATCAAAAGGAGAAATGATAAATTGTGGTATGGTAAAAATTTTAACTGGAATACACCAGTTAAAATTAATGAGTATGGCCTGTGTGAATGTTGACAAATCTCAAAAATGTAATCTTGGTTGAAAAAAGCTATTTGTGAAAACTTGTGATTATTCATTCTTTATATGAAAATTTTAAACATGCAAAATAATGCTGTATGTTGTTTACAAATGTAGGGTACTGAGTAAAAGTATGAATATAAGTAAAAGCATGCATATAAATTATAAATACCAGATTCTAGACATTGATGAGCTCTGTGGAGGAGCCAGAAGTGCTGGATGCATTCGAGGGACACAGAAAGATACAACTGATTCTGTAATGTTTTATCTGTAAAGAAAAGAAATATCTAAAACAAATATGGCAAAACAGATTTGGTGTAGCTGGACTCACGGGGATTATTCAAATGTTCATTTTCTCTATTTTTTGCATATTTGGATTAAAAATAACATATAAAGTTATTAGGCATGGGAATTTAATACCCCATTATGATATTCAGGGCTCAAAATCAGTCATATATATTTTGATTTTAATGGAAGAATCTTTAAAGTCATTGAGATTGTTAATTTTAATTTATTACATGAAAGGAGTGTCTCTAAAATATTACCATTTTATGTTATCCTCAATTGTAGTTTAAACTTTGTGCATGTTATTTGGGTGTGGTGGTACCTGCCTATAATCCTAGCTACTTGGGAGGCTGAGGTGGAAGATTCCTTGAGCCCAGGAGTTCGAGGCCAGCCTGAGATTTCTCTGGTTTTGTTTTGTTTGTAGTGAGACCTGTCTTTATATATGAAACAAAACAAAACACAAATTTTTGTATGTTTTGAAATGTAAAACAGGATGCTCAGCCCTAACATTTTTGGAGACTGGAATAAGGATCCACTTGAAAACCCACCTACAATTATAACTCATGCTAAAAAACTTTTAAATAAAATATGTTAAATATATTATAGCTAAACCTTAATACCGACAAATCAAATAATATCTTAAAAATGAATAAAAATTAACAAAATATTAAAGGTGTCTTCAGTCACTAATTATCATTACATGTGTCCAGATATTCAGTATGATGAGATGACAATATTTGGATGTAAATAACAAAATAAAACATATAATTTGTAAATTCACATATGTTTATTCTATACATTATTTTTCTGGTTTTAATTTCAGACAATTCTGTTTCATAATTAAAATTGTGTTTTGCTACAGGGAGGAACCAAATAATTGAATAATAAAATATAATCATGTTCGAAGTGAACAAAATTATATTCTCATTAAAAATAAAACTAAAATGAATACAACATCTAAAACATTAAAAAGTTCCTCCTAAAATATCTTAAAATTTCTTTTATAAATAAAAGAGAAATACAAATTCTACCATTAAAATTTAAAATAAAACTATATAAGTAAGGTTGAAACATTTTCTTACTTTTTGAAAAAGTTAATGGTTAATAGAATCTTATAAAGTATTTGTACGAAAATAAAACTTTTCTCCATTCCAGGGCTCTATGTCCATCTCTGTCAATATCAAGGAAAGGATCACACTTGATTTACACTTAATCTACATCTCCAGCTATTCAGATTTTAACTGGACATAAACTTGTTTAGTGTTGTAAAATGATCCTTGGCGCCATGGGCAACGGTTGTGAACACCTTGTTAATTTGCAAGGTTCTCTGGAATCACCAACTGGAACAGAACAAGAAGCTACAAATGAGAGCTAGGCACTAGAGGGAAATGATATGTCTATTGCATTCATTTTATCTAAGAGAAAAATACTGACAAGTTAATTAATTTGTTTTCTCACTTTTCCAATCAAACCCTCCCCTCACTTCTAAGCCACGTGCATTCTTCACACTGGCTCTTCACAACCTGCAAACCCATGCCTGTTGGGACCAATTGCCTTTTGTAAGAAAACTGAGGGCAAGAGGTGTGGCTTCCAGAGATGAAGTCACCAGCAGGGACATTTAGGGGACAGGTTGTGTAGTGCCTAATCCCAAGTGACAGAGGAGCTTGTATGCTCTTTAATAAATGTGTTTTTTTGTGTGATTTTTTGGGGCCCAAGTGGGGGACTCCTCTTGCCAGGGTCTGAAGCCTGTGCTGTTAAAAATATCTTAAGATCAGAAAAATTAATTCTATTTGATTTCCAAGAGTCTCGAAAATGAGTCATGTATCTTGGGCTGGTCATGCAGTATGGTATATCTATGCAAATGAATAGAATGAAAATAAGTCAATTTTAAATAAAGTGAAGAGAGAACATGTTAAAATTATCACGAAAATTCTTTCCCCAAAAGATTTTTTAAATCTCATTTTTGTGTTTGAGGCAGTCTTAAAAGATAACAATGCATGCCACCTCCAGCACTCTAGTGGAGGTTTTGGCATCTCATTAGCCCTTGCACCAACCCCATGACTTCATTGTATTTTGAGACGCAGTGGTTTTGCAGCTTCTCATCAGTAGAACTGAAATGCAAACCAGAGCTGGGCAATTTCAGAGCTCTTTCTCTCAACCACTTTGTCAAGCTGTGGGTCCTCAAGAATACATGGTTTGTACAGGTGAATGGATAAACAAATGCAATCCGTCCATTCAATGAAATATTGCTCAGTCATCAAAAAGAATGAAGTTCTGATACATGCCTCAGAGTGAACGAACCTCAGAAACATCATTCTCAGTGAAAGAAGCCAGGCACTAAAGACCACATACTGCATGATTCAATTTATATGAAATGTGTGAAACAGGCAAATTCAGAGAGACAGGAAGTAGACTTGTAGTTTCCGGAGACTGGAAGGCAAGGAGAGTAAGGAGTGACTATTTTCGTACAACAATGTGAGTGTACTAAATGCCACTGAATTATACTTTAAAATTGTTAATTTTATGTTATAGAAATTTAACCTCAATAACAACCATGCATAATTTTTATTTTATTTTACCATAAAGTGATTTCTGCGCTTTTATCATCTTAACGCTAAACCATGTCTGCCATGAAATTTTACTTTGGGGCCCTTTTAATAAAACAAGACAGCATTTTTACACAATGTTATTGATCTTATACAATTTGAAATTGTTAAGAGAGGCAATTTATAATATGTGCAAGTATATATGCACTCAAATGCACTTATTTATTGGCTGTTGTATGTGTGGTGGTAGTGGGGATGTTGAAGACAGGGTGATGGGAGAGATATTAAATCAGAAACCGAGATGTAGATGTGGAAATATACCGTAAGTGGCCCTTGCTTCAGAGGGACCACACTCACACAGCTAAGTTCCTATAAGGTCACAGACATGGTTCTGTACTTTGAGATGTTGCTGTTGCCTGCAGATTCTAGGCTTGGGTCTCTGTAGCCAGCTATGGAGGGGGAAGAAAAGTAAGGGGGAGGGTGGCTTACATACATGGGGGTAAAGCAGACAGGTTGTAACAGGTGGCGGCAGGGCTCTTCTGACCCTAGGCCCCTGATTCTTTTGTGTCCTTCATGAGTTTTGCTCACTCTCCCTCCTTATGTGGCTGTTTTTAAAGTGCATACTGTTTCTCCAGCCTGCCCTCTTCCTTTTACCCATCAGTTTCTGGGGTTAGCAACAAATAGGTGTTTAAGGGGAGTAGCCATTGAGATCAGACATGCTATGTGGAGAATGGTGACTCATAGACTTGGTGGGCAGACAAACCCAACGCCCAGGAAAACCAGCAAAGACTTGTGGTGACCCTCCTTTTTTGGAAAGCTCTCAACACTTGGCAAATATGTTCTCTGGCATTTGAGGCCATAGCACAGACTATAAGCTCTCATTAATGAATTTATTATTATTTTTTGAGAGAGAGTTGTGCTGTGTCACCCAGGCTGCAGTGCAGTGGCATGACCTCAGCTCACTGCATCCTCCACTTCCTGGGTTCAAGTGATTCTCCTGCCTTGGCCTTGGGACTACAGGTTTGTGCCACCATGCCTGGCTGATTTTTGTATTTTTAGTAGAGAAGGTTTCACCATGTTGGCCAGGCTGGTTTTGAACTTCTGACCTCAAATGATCTGCCTGCTTCAGCCTCCCAAAGTGCTGCGATTACAGGTGTGAGCCACTGCGCTCAACCTCTTTAATGAATTTAATACCAGTGACCGGTACATTGCAATTTGATCACATTGTTTCAAACATATTCTGGGACATCCTACAGTTGTACATGCAGAGAGTCATCTTATGTGCTCTACCTAATTTGATTCATTTTGCTTTTCAAATCGTAGTTTATTGGGCAACTACTGTACAGTGCACGCTGTAGGGAGAATAAAGAAAATAGGTCCAACATTGCAATATACATGGAGCAGGTGCACTTTCATTATCACACAAAGCAATCCTTTCCCAGATATTTCCAAAAGCTGAAATTGCTGAGCAAAAACAGCTCTTGTATATACAGTAAAGGTGTCCAAAAATATAAACTGTTCTATATAGAAAACAGAATTGATGCATCTAAATGAAAACATTTTATCCAAAACAATTCACATTGGTATAATAAAGTTGTCAGCTTTTTAGCATACATACCACATTATTAAATATCAAAATATGGGTTAGTAGTAAAGGGCTTACCAGTACTGATTGAAGGGAGATGCTTGAGTTCCTGGTAAATTCTCTGTCTCCCATAAGCGAGCTTACTCAGCTTACTCACCAGGGAATGACCAGAGCCTATGAGTAGATGGCTCATGCCCCTCTGAGTGGAACTCAGGCTTGCACATGGCTAACTTCTCCATGAGTGAGCTCTTCCTACCCTTTAAACATTGCAGTTTCATCATTTTATTTTGCTTTTTATACTCTTATGTTAAATATTTCAATATAGAAAGACACACATCCATCGCACATTGTTTAAACACAATGGAAGTAGACAAGAAAGCTAACACTTTTCCCTCAGGGAGTAATTTTAATCAGATAATATTTAGTGTTCAGCTTAAATACTTAGTGGCACTTGCAAACAAATTCCCTTTATGTCGAGGAGATAGATTTTAATTTTCCAGCCCTACAAGAGAGGACAGTTAGATCCCCTGAGAATTTGGGGGTTCATTTTTTTTCCAGTTGGCTGCAGTGCGAAGAAGGACGATAGCAGCTTGAGGTCCCCTGGCATGTTCAGAAGCTGCGTATCACTTCTCCCAATTACAGCTCCTTGAGGATGCCATCAGTATGCACCAGTGGTTTCTCACTATATTTCTTTTTTTAGCCAGAAGCAAATGAATATATTATCTGTCCGAAGCAAGACATGGGGCAAATGGATCTGTGAGTCTTGGGTGATTGGGATTCCTCGCTTGCGTGGGGGTGTGACTATACTTCAGAACTCATTTTCACTGATGCTGACATACAAGACAGTCCTCGGAGACCTGTCTATCAAACTGCAACATGCTCTGCAGAAAAATTAGATTACTCATGCTCAGAGGGGGCGATGGCAATTTAGAGTGGCCCCTTAAATGCCAATTACAGTTGTATTTACAAAGCAAATTAAACCAACGTGTAGGACATTGTTCACACTGGCTACTCTGGCTGTGTATGTACAAGGTTCTGCACTGGTGTTTGGAAACTCGTGAAGAAACGCAAACGTGTGCACACTTGGACACCCACCCACATGCAGTCAGCATGTACAGCCTTTTCTTTCCCTTTTAAATTTAATTTTAATAATCCTGAAAGGCTCAATTTATTTCTTTAAGTAGCTAGATACACTGTTTTACTATTATTGCCATATAAGTCAGTTGGCAAGTACACTGCTTAAAGTGCACTGTGATCCATATCCAAATATCCATTATCTGCGAAAAATTTGCAGGTGGATTCTCTTTGTCTGTCAGAAGAGAGGCTAGAGCAAGGCTTCCTGTGCTCTCCATAAGGAGGCATTGCTGGGCTCTGCATTTCATTCACGGCATTTGCATAGTTACCGAAGACAACAGCTGAGTCAAAACCCATAATATGGGCCCAATTCAGTTATGTGCAGGCTTGCCAATAAAAATCTATTTTTTAATTAAAATTAAAGTAATAAATCATGTAAGAAAAAATTATATATTGAAGGTGCAATGAAGTCTCATAGAAGAAAAGAATGGCTCAGGGAAGAGAGATTTTAAAATAATCCAGAGGAGCACATGGTGACTGTTGGCTGAAAACAGACTCTGGTGCATGGGGAGGTTGAGTACTTCACAGCCCCTCATGGAGGGCTTTTCACAACACTGGATAATGAAAAAGCCTGGCTGGGATAAGATTTTCCTCCTTGTAATGATACGAGAGTGCTGGGCTCTTTGAAACTCCCTGAATATGTTCTGAAATGCTAATTGAGCATTTGGATCCCCATCTAGGAGGGTATTTATTTGGATTTACTTGTATCAGCTCAGTGGCAAATTCTGCCGATTCTTGTGATCAATGTAGTAATCGTGGAGGACTTCTCTCATTTACAACACCCCAGACTGTGTGGCACTTGCAGCTTAGCACCAATTTTTTTTCATGTCTCCACATTTCAGTATCTTTTGCTGTATAATGCAGCATGGATTTGTCTATCCCGCATTCTGTCATCCAGAAAACTCTATTAACTTTTGCATCTGTTCTTTGCTGCTATTGGGATAATTGATGTTCATCATTTTGACCCGGAAGCAATTCAGGTGCCTTTTGAATCATGCAGGATTCCATTATATTTCACAGGTGTGGGAGTGAGGGAGTCTCTGGTCCTGAGACAGTGTGGCAGTTTGAGAGTCGCAGCAGTGTCTAGCATAGGACAAGCCAGAGCTTAATAGAAGAAGAAGTCCTCGTTGTTTGGCCAAGAAATGCTTTTCCCTCACTTTTCTCCATCCTTTATGCATGCACCCAGCCCACATTTTCTTTTCTCTTTTTATGACAAAGGCCATTTATTCAAAAAATATAAAGAATTCTCAAAACTTACAGTAAGAAAACAAACATCTCAATAAAAAATGAGCAAAAGGCTTGAGCAGACACTTTCTCAAAGAAGGTAATATGTGGATGGCAAATAAACACATGGAAAGATGCTCAACATCATTATTAATGAGAAAAATGCAAATTAAAACCACAATGGGATAACGCTATTTACCTATCAGATTGACTAAAACCAAACAAAACAGAATGAAACAAATGGACATTTCCAAGAGCTGCTGGGGATGATGTGGAGCAACTAGAACACATATTGCTGATAAAAATAACAAATGGTACAGTCATATTGTATTCTTAGAAAATATTGGCAGTTTCTTATAAAGTTAAATGTATACTTATTGTAACACCCAGCAATTCCACCCTAAGGTATTTATTCAAATGAAACGAAAATGTAATTTCACAAAAAAATCTGCATACAAATATTTAAAATCGCATTACTCATAAATGCCCCAAATTGGCAACAATTCAATGTCTTTCAACTAGTGAATCCATCCAATGGAACGGTATATCCATCCAATGGTGTATCCATCCAATAGAATGCTCTTCAGCAATAAAAATGAACTGTTTCACTGCACCAAAATGAGTGACTCTCAATGCACTTTTCTAGGTGAAGCAAGCTAATGGCTACGTATGGCATGATTCCCATTACATGACACTAAAGAAAGGATAAACTACAGGGACAGAGAACTGATAAGTGGTTTCTAGGAACTCAGGGAAAGTAGAATTTTGTACTATGATAGGGCAGCTTGTAGGCATTTCTGGAATAATGGAGCTGTTCTAAATCTTACTTGTGGTATGATTATATCACTATGTGTTTTCCATGGCTCAGAATTACATGCCAAAATATGTGAATTTTACTTATGTGAATATAATCAAAAATTTAAAAAGTAAGCCAAGGCATATCTGACTCAGAACTGTCAACAGAGCAAAACTAATATTTATTGAGTATCTATTATGAGCAGGGCCTGGACTGGTGTTGTGAGGAGAACAAAGCCTCATAGTTAGCTCCTTCTCTCCACAGACACCAAATCCACTGGAAGACACAAGCAAGCACACAAATAGCTACTATGAGGCAGTTGAGGAATATGAGATCAAAAAAGGAGCAAAGAAGGCGGAAGTGAAGAACGCTGAATTCTTACAAGGAGAATGCTAAGCTTGGAGAACTATAAGGCTAAGTCATGGTAAAAAATAAAGCAGATTGTAAACTGACAAGAATGATATAGGAGAAAGTTATGAGTATGCAAAAATATTTGATCTGGGAGGGTAGGGTAATAAAAGAGTGCTCTAACTCTAATGAGATTGAATCAATGGATGCAGCACACAATTTCTTAGCGTGTACATCTACCAGGCCCTCTCCTAGGCACAGAGACACAAAAATAGATTAAAATCGGGCCCTGTGTCTAAGCAACCCCCAGTATAGAGTGGGACAGACTCCTGATCTGATAGTTATAAAGCAGTGATAATGATTTGCAGTGTGTTTTTGAGTGCAGAGGATGGGCATCTACATTGGCAGAGGCTTGAAAGAGGTAGGGGTTTGGGCTTTCTGGTCGAGATAATGGTCAAATTGATTGTGAAAGATTGGATAGGGGGTTAGTGTGGTGGACAGGACTAGGCGAGGGGAGGGATGAACAAAAGCTTAGGGCTGTGATACAACGTCTGCTGGAAAATACAAGTTGTTCATTGTTGTTGGAAGATAGTGTGCAAAAGGAAGATGCTGGAGTGGTGTGTGTGTGTCTCTCTCTGTGTGTGTGTGTGTGTGTGTGTGTGTGTATAGTGGGTACAGATCATGAAAGTCCTTGTATCACATAAAGAAGCAGCTTCCTTCTGAGCCTGTTGGGGACCACTATAGGGTTTCAAACGACGGCCTGTTCTAAGTCACACTCATGGTCAAATTTTTGTTTTCGGTTGGAGTTTTCTATAACTTTTCTTTTTGGTGGCAGAAGATCACCACTTTCTTATTCTCTAAATTCAATCCTAAGAGGAGATTGCTTCATGCATGTTAAGGGGCAAATGCTTCTGCCTCATGAAGGAGATTGAAGTGGTACTTTTCTGTTTGTAGCAGTTCTTGTGGCTATGAACTGCCTGGATTGACTTTTCCAGGCCCCTAGCTGTAGGACTTCCTAAGACACTGCCTGAGAAACTAGAAGCCTTTTGTATACAGCTCCTTTATAAAGTCTAGGAGAGGGATGATTAGGACCTGGACTGAGCTGGTAAAAGCAGGACTAAGGGAGAGGGAATGATTTGAGAAATGTTTAGAAGGAAAATCTGGTACATGTAGCAGGAAGCCCTATGAAAACTTTGCCTATTTGATTCAGTTACCTCAGCAACTGATAAAACAGAGTCCTATTGCTTGACCCCATGTGGGAGACTCATTGTGTGTCATTAGTAAGACATAGATGGTATTTTCCTTCCAGAGAAGGTGAAGAAACTTCTTAGTGCTCCTGGATTCAGATCCCTTCTTAGAGAAGCTGAGGTTTTCTTGTGTGTGAAAGGGAGATAAATAAAAGCATTGATCACAAAGTTGAAAAAGAAAGCAACTTGACCTTCACAAAACCCGAGGAAGGGCTGTGGCTTCAGGTGGCACGAGAGTTAACTCCTGAGACCTCATTGATGGTGAGGTCCCAGAGAGGATTCTCTGCATGTAGCTGAAATAACTCAATACTCAGAACCCAGGCACAATATTGGCATATGTCAGGGTCATGGCAGGGGAGATCTTACCAACGCACAGCCCATTCAGATAATGGTGTCTGGTATTTCTTGCTCTATCATTTGGCAATGAGGAGGCAAAGGCAGTGACCAAATCAGGAGGGAGACCACCACTAGGGCCTGTCCTTCAATAGCATTGCCATTGCCTGGGCAGACTTCTTCTCCAGTCTTGGCCGGGCGCGGTGGCTCAAGCCTGTAATCCCAGCACTTTGGGAGGCTGAGACGGTGGATCACGAGGTCAGGAGATCGAGAACATCCTGGCTAACACGGTGAAACCCCGTCTCTACTAAAAAATACAAAAAACTAGCCGGGCGAGGTGGCGGACGCCTATAGTCGCAGCTACTCGGGAGGCTGAGGCAGGAGAATGGCGGGAACCCGGGAGGCGGAGCTTGCAGTGAGCTGAGATCTGGCCACTGCACTCCAGCCTGGGCAACAGAGCAAGACTCCGCCTCAAAAAAAAAAAAAAAAAAAAAGAAGAAGACCCAGAAGATGGGCAGCGCAGCAACGGAGTAGTGAATTTCCTGCCTATATGCAAATGGAAGTTTTAGCTGATTCTAATGTAATTTATGGAAACAGAAGAGATACAGTTGGGCAGGTATTTCAAATGTGAACAACTCCTGCCTACTAGAATTGGACTGATTCAATTCATGGATGAGGCTGAGAGGAAAACTCCAAGAGTACTCCCAGGTTATTTGGCTTGAATCACTGGTTAGATGGAATCATGTGCTACAGGAGAGTAACAGAGGATAAAAGGTGGATGATGAAACACTCAATTTGAGGGCATTAAATCTAACAGCACAATCAATTCAAATACACAGAGGCTGCATCATTCTAAAGTTACATGTCAGTTCAGGATTTAGATGACTTGATTGTGGCTGGGGAATTTCTCTGTGCCTCAGTCTCCTTCTCTGGGAAACTGATAAGAAAATAATATAGTGGTTTTAAAAAATGGCCTAATAATTCTTTGACACTTTTCCCATTGAGATATTGGATGTATTTCCCCAATTCTGAATCTGGGCAAGGTTGTGACCGCTTCAGCTGACAGAGCATGACAAAAGTGACACAATATGACTTTAGGGGCTGCATCATAAAAGGGAATGCAACGTCTCTGTTTCCTGCAGATGCACTCATTTTTGGAGCCCTGAACCTGCATATAAGAAGTCCAACAACCATGACGCTGCCGTGCTGTGAGGAAGCCCAGTCTACATGAGACACATGTAAATGCTTGATTGATTGCCCTAGGCGAGGTTCCAGCTGAGAACTAGTATCAGCTGTCACACATATTTGTGAACATACCGTCAAAAGCCCCCAGTTTTTCAGTCACCCTAGCTTCCCAATCTTCCCAGGTGAGTTCCTAGATGTCATGGAGCAGAAACAAGCCATCCCTACTGAGCTCTGTTAGAATTCTGGATCCACAGAATAAAATGATTGTTTTATTCCACCAAGTTCTGGGACAATTTGTTATACAGTGATAATGTATCCAACACCAGGAAGAGATTAAATATGGAAGCTCTTTATTAAAGAAAATGCCTGGAAGAGAAAGTTGAGAGAAAGCCAGGAGAAACTTGGAGGACTATCAGTTGATAATGTATGTCCATCCCTTACTGAAGGAGAGAGGGAAGGAAGGCAGAAGTTTGGGCAGAGCTGAGCTGTTCTAAGGCAAGTTCAGTGGGCCTGTTGAGGAGTCCTTGAGCTAAATCCACCTGTCAGAGGATCTTCATCCCTGAAGCATTGAAAAATGTGGCCTCAGTACAAAGGCTGTGATGATTTTCAGATCCCAGGAGCTGAGATCTCTCAGTTAATAGCAGAGATCAGAGAGAATCATTCTCCTGGCTATCATAAATGCCAACTGGAACAAATAGTAACTGCCTTATTTGATTGTTTTGAAAATGAAATGATTCAATATATGTACTCTTCTTAGAGTGGTACCTGATACATTGGAAATGATTAATAAATGTGATCTGATAATCAGTAATAATCTTTGAAATAATGAGAATGAATAAGACCACTTGTGAAAAGTATAGTAAGAAGAGCAATAGGCTCTGAATAGAACCATGGGGGCATTAGCATTTAAGAGGAATTCAGTAGAAAGAGAACCATGTGTAAATCCAGTAACTGGTGTTAATTGAGCACCTACTACATATGGGAACTAAGTGCCACTGAAATATAGACTCCAAGAAAGCAGAGACGTTTGTCTGTGGTATTCTTCCTGGTATCTAGAACAGCCCCTGGATGAAGACTAACAATTAAATTTCAAGGCAGCAAAAGTATTTCAGGTAAGAAGGTAAGAAATGTTAGAATTACAGTATAATCCTTTTGAAGACTTGGAAGAAATAATGGATTTTGGCAATGACTATCAATGGCTGCTGACATCATAAATTAGAGACAACCTGGCATTATGTAGCTCTTGATGGAAGAACACATTACAGCTTTTGGAGTATTCTTCTGTGGTTGTGAGTGCGTGTGTGTGTGTGTGTGTGTATAATAAAATTTGAGGTTAACCAAGCCTGTAGATCTAATCATGCATTTAAAATAAATATAAGAAAGAGAGAAACATGTTGAATAACACAAAATTTTACAATCAGCAAAATTCAGACTGTAGAAAGCTGTAGGATAAATTACTCAGTTTCTTTTTAAAAATTGTATTTTATTATCTTATTTATTTAGTTAGTTATATTTTGGAGACGAGGGTCCCTCTATGTTGCCCAGGCTGGACTCAAACCCCTGAACTCAGAAGATCTTCCTACTTGCTCTCCAGAGTAGCTAGGACTGTAGGCATGCTCCACCCTGCCACTCTCCCAGTTTCTTCATTAACCAAGTTGCAAGGAAAAAAGGGAAACACATTCAACCACTTGCAATATATGGGCGTTGTTTGGATATGACTCAAACAAACACTTTATTAGAAGATATCTTTGTGAGCATAGATATTAAAGACTTACTAATATTTACATTTGACAATGATGTTTTTAAAAATTACTTTCAAAAGAACTATTTATCTTTTGAGATACATACTGAAATATTTATTGATGAAGTGGCACATTGTATGAGATATTTTCAAAATAACCAGGGGAGATATTTTCAAAATAACCGGGGATGAGGGTGGTGGGACAGAGAATAGATGAAACAATATTGACAACAAATTGAGAGTTCTTAAAGCTTGTTGTTGGGTATGTGGAAGCTTATTATAATAGTCTCTCAATTTTTATATATATTTGAGGTTTACCTAACAAAAATTTAAATAGTAAAAGTGAAAAATAAATGTTGTGCCATTTAAATAAAACAAGTGAGGTAGTAGGCGATGGTGTCAAATGTAGCAAAAATGTACTTACATGAGAATTGTAAAAAAGTCACCTGTCTAGCAGTTAGGAAGTCAATTCCATGACCTGCACAATTTGAGGCATAAATATTTGTAGTGAAGGAAATATACAGGCTCTTCAATTCTTCTGTGAGGAAGTCTGAGACAGGAAGAAAAAACTGAATAGCTTGAGAGGACTTGAGGTCAGGTGATGAAAAGCAGGTGATGAGGTGGGTAGGTCTTAAAGAAGTAGGTAGAAATTGGATGCAAGAGAATAAAACAGGTAGATGTGCTTGGCATAAACTGAGTACATTTTGGAGGGAGATACATATCATTCAGCTGACAGGAAGAAATCTGAAAGCCTCAGTGAAGTAGGAAACTTGCTTGTCTGCTGAGAGTGAAGCCAATGTGGTTGTGTAGGAGTAATAAGGAAAGTCATAAAATTTTGGTGTTGATGTACCAATTTAGGTTAGAGGTCATAAATATGTGCTGACCAAGTCAGCATGTTTGACGTGACTTTCATTATGTAGGTTTAATATGCCAGAACAGAATCAGTGAAGAGTTTTTATTGCTTCTGGTGTGGCTTGCCATGTGCAATAGGAGGATGGTGACATGGTTTGGCTGTGTCCCCATCCAAATCTCATCTTGAATTGTAGCTCCCATAATTCCCATGTGTCGTGGGAGGGACCCAGTGGGAGGTAATTTAATCATGGGGGTGGGTCTTTCCTGTGCTGTTGGTGTGATAGTGAATGAGTCTCATGAGATCTGATGATTTTATAAAGGAGAGTTCCCCTGCAGAAGTTCTCTCTTTCCTGTCGCCATGTGAGATGTGCCTTTGCTCCTCCTTGCCTTCCACCATGATTGTGAGGCCTCCCCAGCCACGTGGAACTGTGAATTCTTTTTCTTTATAAATTACCCACCCTCAGGTGTGTCTCTATTGGCAGCATAAGAATGGATTAATACAGATGGGATACAAGGCATGGAGAAGGCAGTTCAGGGACAGGTTCAGGCCATCAGCCCTGGGCTTCTGACAGGGTCAAGAAGGGAGAATGACATCTGGGGACAGTTCAATTGGGCTATGATGAAGGGATCCAGGAAGGAAGCTGTGATTTAAAGAGTAAGTGAAGGTTCTGGTAGAGTCAGAAATTGTGGTCAGAAGCTGAAATACAATTTATTTGAGATGATGGCAAGTTCTGGGGACATGGGATGACATGTGAAATCTGGGTCATGGTCATTGAAGTTGAGAAGGTCAACAAGTGATGAACATAAGGTATTGAATGGTCATCTGCATGGGCTCTGAAGCTTCCCAGTGTGGAATCTGGACTTGTCATGAGAGAATGATGGACAGAAAGAAGATAGAGTCCTCTATGAAAGCATAGTAACCAGATCGAAATGTGATAATTAGGCTTCATGACCCCACTAGAGATATACCAGTCTAAAAGCCACACAGAATGACTAGTCTGATTTGCCCTTTCAAATACCCTTTGAATTTTTACACTTGATCTTAGCCAAAAGGCCGAGAAGCGATTGAATTTTTGTTGTCTCCGTAAGAAAAGGGTGATTCACTGAGCAAAAGGTGACATCTCAGAATTGTAGTCTATATTGTCTCATCCCTCTGCCTCCTTCTCTGAAAACATGATTTTAGTCTGTAGTAAGAAAACTGAGTCACAATTATCTCAATTTTTCTGAGCTGTGGGCCAAGGAAGAAAGCAAGGCTGAGAGGAACTTCCATGGCTCAACCGAAAGAGACATTTTCTGGCAAGAGTTTTATTGTTTCCAGTGCTATGGATAAATGAATCAGTTATTCTATGACCCTGTCTTTGTACTTCTGAACAAAGGAGGTGTTTAGGTTTATCTGAAAAACATCTCTTTTATAAGATTCACTGAATTTTTTGTTTAGTTTTTACTTTTACATGATAAAATTAAAAATACAAACTGGTGTCAAAAATCTAATCAATACTTCCTCATGTCCTATTTGCTATAGGCTTTGAGGTTTATGAATGATGTTTGAGCAGAACACTCATCAGATGAATGGGACAGACCCAACTGTCAGCAGTGTCCGAGGTAGGCTGGAGTGTCAGGGGAAGGCAGATGGGGGCATCCAGAAGAACTCTGCAGTAATGGAAGTGTGCTGAGAATGGAGACAGGGTGGTTTGGGACACCCTCCAGGGTCACACTAGTCTGATTAGAGAAGAAGTTTCCCCTCCCTCAGAGGTTTAGGCTTCGGTGGGTCTCTGTTGCTGTTGTTTTTGTTGTCACCACTGTTATAGCCATGGAATAGCATGGCGGCTGGGTTGTGAAAGCAAAGAAAAAAAGAGAAGAAAAAGAAAATTTCAGTCTTCTTCCCCAATCTGCCTGTTACTATTTACTTTCCAGAGTCCTCAATTAACCCTTCTCTTTGTTCTTCCATATTCCGTAGCACCTTTCAGCAGTACGTACTCACTTCCTCTTACCAGGAACTAGAATTGCACAATTACAATTAGATGCTATTATGTCAGATAAATATTGATGTATATTATTTTAATCATTCACTTCATTATTTTAACTGGGGTATTCTTTCCTTCTCCCAGTGTGTTTTTAATCTAAAAGATACATTTAGAAATAGTATTTATGAATCTAGATCCAGAATCAGAGGAAAAGTTCTCTATTCATGAAGGAGAGGGGTTTCTGATCATGATCCTGAAAGACACAATCCCAAACACTGTAGTCTTGAATGTTGGAATTCTGAAAGTTCAAAATCTCTAAAGATCAAAATCCTTAAGGTCTAAATTCCTGACTTCTAATTGAATCACAAAACCATAATGACAGATTTGAAATTAGGTGTCATCAAATAAAAAATTCACTTGCCTTCAAAGTGAATTTCAAGGTACCAATAAACATTTTTTTAAAAAAATTCAGAGCAATACATTTGGTGGAAAATTTAGATGAGTGGATTGGCTACACAATACGGCACGACTAAAACTTCAGTTTAAAAACATGTCATTTGCCCGCACTGGCATTCCTCCGGACTATGGACTTTCATGAGATTTTAATGAATTAAAGTCTCGTTTACCTGAAGAATGCAGTAAAGTTTCTGGTAAGATAAGACAGTTACTCAGAGGCATTGCTGTTCGATCACCAGTTTTGTTTCTGCCAAATATGCAGTCTATATATGAGTGCATGCAGAATGGGTTTCTGGGCACTGAAAACAATACAGAAGCATGGCACCGAAGATGGGAAAATTCTATAGGGAATACACGTGTCGCTGTATATTGAATCATAGAAGGATTTCACAAAAAGCAGGGCCATATAGAAAATGAATGTGAACATGTTTTCCAAGGAGAGATATGTCCTAAAAGAAAAAAAAAAACGTAATTACTTATCAAGATGCAAGACTTAAAATATAATTAACAACTGTAAAAGTTGGCCAGCTCTTAATGGACTACCTCTGCGCAAATGCGCATAATCTATATCTGTAATACACGTTTTAATTTAACAAATTTTCTTTTTAGTTTTTAAAATGTTTTTCTTTTAGTTTTTGTTGCATGATTTTAAATTGTCAGCCTTATTTTTCACAATTCACTATGCTCTGTGTTTCATCTTTGTATCATTTCTAATACTGAAGTTATAAATTATGTAGAGACTTTTAGAGAGTTTTAATTCAGTTTATGCATATTTGGCAAATTTGACTCCATCATAGTGCATTCTTGCAACATAACTTTGTGTATAGAGATTTTGTGTGTACATAAAAGCATTGAAAGTTTCTCAGTAAAGGAAGAGATGTCTTTTTTGTACATCTGCATTTATAAACTATATAATTTCTCAAGATCTTGGTTCTTTTGGTGACCTCATATGTGGGCACTATTTTTTGATTGATCTTGTCAACAGACATAGGTTGAACTGATTTACACTCCCACCAACAGCATGTAAGCATTTCTTTTTCTCTACAACTTCTCCCGTGCCTGTTATTTTTTGACCTTTTAATAACAGCCATTCTGATTGGTGTGAGATGGTATCTCATTGTGGTTTTGATTTGCATTTCTATAATGATCAATGATATTGAGCTTTTTTTCATATGCTTGTTGGCCACATGTGTATCTTCTTTTGAAATATGTCTGTTTATGTCCTTTGCCCACTTTTCAATGAGGTTGTTTGTTTCTTGTTTGGTTTTTTGTATATATTTAAGTTCCTTTTTGATGTTGGATACTAGACCTTTGTCAGTGCATAGTTTACAAGTATTTTCTTCCATTCTGTAGACGGTCTGTTCATTCTGTTGATTTTTTTTTTTTTTTTTTTTTTTTTTGCTATGCCAAAACTTTTAATTTAATTAGATCCCATTTGTCAATTTTAGCTTTTGTTTGCCTTTGCTTTTGGCATCTTCATCACAAAATCTTTGCCTGTTCCTACGTCCAGGATGGTATTGCCTAGGTTGTCTTCCAGGGTTTTTACAGTTTTGGGTTTTACAGTTTTAGGTTTTACATTTAAGTTATCAATCCATCTTGAGTTAATTCTTGTACTTGGTGTAAGGAAGGTGTCTAGTTTCAGTCTTCTGCATATGACTAGCCAGTTATCTCAGTGCCATTTATTGAATAGAGAGTCCTTTCCCCATTGCTTGTTTTTGTTAGCTTTGTTGAAGATCAGATGGTTGTAGGTGTGTGGCCCTATTTCTGGGATCTCTCTTCTGTTTCATCGGTCTATGTGTCTGTTTTTGTACTAGTACCATGCTGTTTTGGTGACTGTAGCCCAGTAGTATAGTTTGAAGTCTGGTACTGTGATGACTTCAGCTTTGTACTTTTTGCTTAGGACTGCCTTGGGTATTCAGGCTCTTTTTCGGTTCCATATGAATTTTAAAATAGTTTTTTTCTTGTTCTGTGAAGACTGTCATGGGGAGTTTAATAGGAATATCACTGAATCTATAAATTGCTTTGGACAGTATAGCCATTTTAACAATATTGATTCTTCCTATCAAGGTGCATGGATTGTTTTTCTGTTTCTTTGTGTCATCTCTGAATTTTTTTTTTAGCAGTGTTTTGTAGTTCTCCTTGTAAAGATATTTCACATCCATGGTTATCTGTATTCCTAACTATTTTTTGTGTGGCAATTATGAATGGGATTGCATTCCTGGTTTGGCTCTCAGTTTGACTGTTTTTGGTATATAGGAATGCTAGTGATTTTTGTACATTGATTTTGTATCCTAAGACTTTGCTGAAGTTGTAATACAACCATTGTGGAAAAGAGTGTGGCAATTCCTCAAAGACCTAGAAACATAAATACCATTTGACCCAGCAATCTCATTACTGGGTATATATCTAAAGGAAAATAAATCATTCTGTCATAAAGACACATGCACACATGTGTTTATCACAGCACTTTCACAATAGCAAAGGCATGGAATCAATCTAAATGCCCATCAGTGGTAGACTGGATAAAGAAAATGTGGTGCATATACACCATAGAATACTATACAGCCATAAAAAATAATAAGATCATATTCTTTGCAGGAACATGAATGGAGCTGGAGGCCTTTATCCTTAGCTAACTAACACAGAAATAGAAAACCAAATACTGCATGTTGTTATAAGTGGGAGTAAAAGGATGACAACACATGGACACATAGAGGGCAAGAGCGCACACGAGGGACTACTTGATGGTGGTGGTGGGAGGAGTGAGAGGATCAGGAAAAATACCTAATGGGTGCTAGGCTTAATACCTGAGTAACAAAATAAACTTTACAACAAAACCCCATGGCACAAGTTTATCAAAATTACAAACTTGCATGTGTACTCCTGAACTTAAACTAAAATAAACAAAAAAGACTTAGGTTGTCCATTATATTTCAGATGACTACAGCTACATAAGCTATTGTTTTATGAAAACAGTTTGTCTACTCATAGCTGTTGTACCTGTGTGACTGTTAGTATACCTGAGTGTTTATGCTTGCAAAAATATGCATTTAACATTTGAATATTTTATTTTATTAATATTGTATTAAGTATTTTAATATTTAAATGTTACTATAGCCTATTTTATTGTGTTGGCCTATTTTATTATGCTGGCCTATGAAGTGTTGTCATGTTTCATAGGTCAAACATGTTAAAAACAACATGCTTTTAAATATTCTTTAAAATGCAAATAAATATATTTTGAATAATTTTAAAATTAGTTTTTCAAAATATTTTCAGAATTTTTATCTTTGAGGATTGTGATTGTTGGGATTTTAGGCTTTAGGAATTTTGGTGTTTTTTGACTTCAACATTCAGGATTTTGGTGTTTGGGATTGTGTCTCTCAGGATTATGACCCAAACCAAAAATAATTATGATTAATATGCTAAAGACTCTAATGGACAAAATAGACAGGATGAAAGAACAGATGGGCAATGTAGGCAAAAAGGTGAAACTTAAAAATAGAATCAAAAGAAATCAAAAGAATAGCTAGAGATTTTATATACCATGATAACTGTAAGAGAAATGAAGAATGTCTTTCATGGGCTTAATAGTAGACTGCACAGGGTTGGAGAAGAAATTTCTGAGCTTGAGGATATCTCAGTAGAAACCTCCCAAAATGAAGAACAAAGACAAAAAAGGTTGAAAAAAACAAAAACAAAAACAGAGCAGAATATCCAAGAGTTGTGGAATAACTACAAAAGGTATAACATGTGTATAATGAAAATACTAGAGGGAGAACAACTAGGGAAAGGAACAGAAGAATTATTTGAAGCAATAATGACTGAGAGTTTCCCCAAATTAAAATTAAACACTAGACCACAGGAAAAGTTAAAGTAAGCTCAGAAAACACCAAGCAGGATAAATGCCAAAATACAACATGTAAGCATATAATTTTCAAACTATAGAAAAGCAAAAATAAAGAAAAAATCCTGAAAGAAGCCAGTGGAACAGCTTGCCTATAGAGAAGAAAAGATAAGAATAACATCTGACTTCTCCTCAGAGACTATGAAAGAAAGAAAAGAGTGAGGTGAAATATTTAAATGTTGAGGAAAAACCTCCACCAACCTAGAATTCTCTACTAAGCAGAATTATTCTTCAAAAATATAGGAGAAATAAAAACTTTCTTAAACAAATAGAAATTGAGGGATTATTTTATTTTATTTTATTTCTTTTTTTGTCGGAAGACTACCTTACAAGAAATGTTAAAAGAAGTTCCTTAGAGAGAAAGAAAATAATATAGATCAGAAATTCAGATCTACATAAATAAAGGCAGAGTGTTAGGGAAGGAATACGTGAAGGTATGATAAAAACTTTTATTTTTCTTATTCTTAATTGATTTAGCATATAATAGCTTGTTCAAAGTAATAGCAACAATATATTCAATTATGTATACTTTTGTATACATATAAGCTTAGATATGCTTATGTATAAGAAATGAATGACAGCAGTGATATAATGTGCAGGAGAAAAATTCAGGATTACTTTGTTTTTATAAGGTCCTTCTACTCTCTGTGAAGCAGTGTAGTATTATTTGAAGGTGAGCTTGGATGAGTTGTAATATTTCTTATGTATAAGCATCTCTAAGCTTATGTGTATACATAAGTGTACATAATTGAATATATTGTTGATATTACTATTTTGAACAAGCTGTAAACTCTAGGAACAACTATTTTTTAAAGTTTTGAAGAAAACAAGTATAACTGATATGTTAAAAAAAGGAGAGAAAATTGAATCATATAAAATACCCATTTGAAACCAACAATGAAAAGGAAGAATAATGGAAACAAAAATAGTAACAAAGGGTGAGGACAATAAATAGAAGACAGTAACAAAAATGGTAGTTATTAATCTAAGTATATCAATAATCACCTTAAACCCTAATTACTACTTTATTAAAAGACAGAGATCTTCAAACTAGATAACAAAACAAGTGTCAACTATATGTCATCTGCAGGGAATCCCATTTAAATATCAAGACACATGTAGATTAAAAGTAAATGGATGGAGAATATATACCATGATAATATTAATCAGAGGAAGGCAGATACAGCTATATTAATTTGAGACGGAGAATGTTCAAGGCAAAGAAGTTTTCAGGGATAAAGAGAAGCATTACATAATGATAAAGGGGGCAATTCTCTCAGAAGAAGTAACAGTCTTCAATGTGTATGTGCTTAACAACAGAGCATTAAGATAAGTGACGGAAAAGCTGGTAGAAATAGGAGAATTAGATGAATCTATTATTATTGGAAATTTCAACTCTGTTAGAAATGAACAGATCCAGCAGACAGAAAATAAATAAGAACACAGTTGAACTCAATAATGTCACTGATTAACTGAATATCATTGACATCTATCAACTTCTTCATCCAACAACAGCAGAATATAGTCTTCTTAAGTTTTCCCACATTTTCTAAGATAGATTACACTCTGGGCTATGAAACACACTTTTAAAAAACTGAAAGATTAGAAATCATACAAAGTATGCTCTCTTACCAAACTAGAATTAAATTAGAGATAATAACAAAGATAGATGGCAATCCCAAAATATATGAAGATTAAACAATCCACTTCTATTTCTCTTCCACCTTTATGAAGGTATAATCAACAAAGAGAAATTGTATATAGTTAAGGTGTACAACATGATATTTTGATATACATATTGATTGTAATTATTAAATCAAATTAAATAACCTATTCAAAACCTTGCATGTTTATTATTTTTGTGGTAAGGACATTTAAGATCTGTTCACTTAACAATTTTCAAGCATACAATACGTTATTACTAACTATCATCACCATACTGTAAAATAGATCTGCAAAACTTAAACTTATTCATCCTGCTTGACTAAAACTGTGTATGCTTTGACCAACATCTTCATTCCTTCCCCTTCCCCTGGTAACTATCATTCTGTTTGCTGCTTCTGTGAGTGCAACTCTTTAAGATTCCACATATAAGTACGATTATGCAATATCTGTTTTTCTTTGTCCATTTTATTTCACTTAATATAAACCCATCAGGTTCATACATATTGTTGTAAATGACAGGATTTGTTTAGGACTGAATTTTTTGTGTATATGTGCGGTGTTTTCTTTATTTATTCATCTATCATTAGACACTTAGGTTGGTGCCATATCTTGGCTATTGTAAATAATGCTGCAATGAACATGACAGTGCAGATACCTCTTCAACATGCTGATTTCATTTCCTTTGAATATACACCCAGAAGTGAGATTGTTAGATTATAAATTAGTTCTATCTTTAATTTTTGAAGAACCTCCAAACTGTTTTCCATAATGACTGTTCTAATTAATAACACATGAGTTAAAGAAGAAATCATATGAGAAATTAAAACATATTTTGTCTAATTAAAAATGAAAGCACAAGTTATCAAAATTTTGAGATGCAGTGAAAGCAGTGCTTACAATAAAATTTATGGCATTGAAAAGTAAGAAAGTTCTAAAATTGAAAATCAAAGCTTCTACCTTAGAAACTGGGAAAAGAAAAAAATTAAAGCCAAAGTAAGCAGAAAAAAAATAATAAAAATTAAAGCAGAAATCAATGTAAATTGAAAACCAAAAATCGCTAGAGAAAATCAACAAAGTCAAAAGCTGATTCTTTGAAAGGATCAATAAAAACAATAAACCTCTAACCAGGCTAACTAAGAAAAAGTAGAGAAGACAACAAATTACTAATATCAGAAATGAAATAGAAGATATCAATAAAGATCTCATGGACATTAACAGAACCTAAACATCAAGTTGTGATATCAACTCTATGTTCAGAAATTTGGTAACCTCGATGAAATGGACCAAACCCTTGAGAATCGCCATCTGCCAAAACTCATACAAGAAGAAATGAACAATCTGAATCAGCTTACAACTGATAATGAACCTGAAGAAATAACTAATATTTTTCTAAAACAGAAAGTACCAGTTCCCAATGGGTTCACTGGCGAATTTTATTTAGGAAAGAAATTATACCAAATTCTCTACAGTCTCTTTTACAAGATAAAAGCAGAGGAGCTACTTCCTGGCTCATTCTATGAGGACAGCATTAACCTAACACCAAAACCAAAGATATTACAAGAAAAGAAAACTATAGACCAATATCTCTCATAAACATACATGTAAAAATCCTCAAAAAATATTGGTAAATCAGATTTAAAAATAAATAAAAATAATTATACATGATGATCAAATGAGATTTATCCCAGGTATGCAGGGCTGGTTCAACAATCAAAAATTAATGTCTTTCATTACATCAACAGGTTAAAGAAGAAAAATTACATGATCATATATTAGTAGATACAGAAAAAGCATTTAACAAAATCTAACAGCCATTTATCATAAAAACTCAGTAAACAAGAATAAAGGAGAAGTTCCTTAACTTGACAAAAAATGTCTACAAAAAAACCTTTAGCTAACAACATAGTTAATGATGAAGCTATCGGCCGGGTGCTGTGGTTCATGCCTGTAATCCCAGCACTTTGGGAGGCTGAGGCAGGAGGATCACAAGGTCAGGAGATCGAGACCATCCTGGCTAACACGGTGAAAACCCATCTCTACTAAAAATACAAAAAATTAGCCAGACATGGTGGCAGGCGCCTGTAGTCCCAGCTACTGGGGAGGCTGAGGCAGGAGAATGGTGTGAACCCAGGAGGTGGAGCTTGCAGTGAGTGGATATTGCGCCACTGCACTCCAGTCTGGGCGACAGAGCGAGACTCCATCTCAAAAAAATAAATAAATAAATAAATAAATAAGAAGCTATCTCATGAAGATTAGGAACAAAGTAGGGATGTCTTCTTTTACCACTCCTTTTAAACACTATAGTGGAAGCCATAGATACAATAAGACAATAAAATAAAAGGTATACTCATAGGGAAAGAAGAAGTAAAACTGTTCATAGGTGATATGATTGTCTATGTAGGAAGTTGCAAGAATTGACCAAATAACTCTTAGAACTAAGAAAATATTATAGTAATTTTGCAGGATACAAAGTAAACACAGAAACATCAATCTCTTTCCTACATACCATAAATGAACACATGAAATATGAAATTTAAAACATAACGCAAATTACATTGGCATCTCTCCAAATTAAATAGCTATAAATCAAACAAAATATGTGCAAGAGTGTTATGAGGAAAACTACAAAACTCTAATGAAGAAATAAAAAATAACTAGATAAATGGGAAGATATTTCATGCTTATGTATATTAAGACTCAATAGTGTCAAGACATCACGTCTGTAGGTTCGATAAAATCCTAGTCAAAATCCAAGCAAGTTTCTTTGTAGATATCAACAAACTGATCCTAAAGTTTTTCTGAAATGGCAAAAGACTCAGAATAATCAAATACAATATGGAAGAAGAATAATACAGTTGGAGGATTCATGTTAACGTACTTCGAGACTTACTATAAAGCCACAGTAATTAATATAGTGTGATATTAGTGAAAGAATAGACAAATAAGTCAAAGGAACAGGATAGACAGTCCAGAAATAGATAATCTAAGTATAATCAACTGATGTTTGACAAAGGAATAAAGGCAATATAATGGGGAATAATCTTTTCAACAAATGGTGCTAGAACAACTGAATATCCACATATGAAAAAAACAAATCTAGATATAGACCTTATATTTGTCACAAAAAAATTAAATCAAAATAGATCACAGACCTGTATGTAAAATACAAAACTATAAAACTCCTACAAGATTACATTGAAAAAAACTTAAATGACGTAGGTTTGGGCAAAGGCTTTTTAGATACAACACCAAAGACACAATCTTCTAAAGAAAGAATTGGTAAGCAATATTTAATTAAAATAAAAAATTTCTGCCCCTGAGAGACACAATCAAGCAAATGAAAAGACAAGCAACAGACAGAAAATAATTTGCAAAAGACATAACTGATGAAGGATTCTTAACCAAAATATATAAAGAACCCTCAAAACTCAGCAATAAAAAAGAACAATCTGATTTTAAAAATGGGCCAAAGACCTGAACAGACCTGTCATCAAAGAGATATGCAAATGAGAAATAAGCATATGAAAAGATGCTCTGCATTATATGTCATTAAGGAAATGGTAATTAAAACAAGTGAGATACTGCTGAAGGCCTGTTAGTACGGCCAAAACCCAAAACACTGACAACCCTCATTGACGGCAAAATGGAAGGCAACAGGAGCTCTTATTCAATGCTAGTGAGAATGCAAAATGGTACAGCTGCTTTGGAAGAATATTTGATACTTTCTTATCAAACTAAGCATACTTTTATGATGTGATCCAACAATTATGCTTCTCAGTATTTACCCAAAGGAGTTGAAAATTGTATCCACAAAAAAAAAAAAAAAAATATGCACAAGGTTGTTTGTTGCAGCTTTAATACTAACTGGCAAATGCATCCAACATCTTGGAAGCAACCAAGATGTCCTCCAGTAAGTGAATGGATAAATGAACTGTGGTACATCCAGACAATGACATATTGTTCAGCTGTGCAAAGAAATGAGCTATCAAATCTTGAAAAGGAGACTTAAATGAGTCCTTATTACTAAGTGAAAGAAGCCAATATGGAGAGGCTACATACTGTTTGATCCAACTCTATGACATTCTGGAAAAGACAAAACTATGGTGATAGTAGAAAGATCAGTGGTTGGGCAGAGTTAGAGGGGAAAGAGAGATGAATAGGCAGAGAACAGAAGATTTTTGGGGCTGTGAAATTATTCTGTATGACACTGTAGTGGTGGATACATATTATTATATGTTTGTCAAAACTCATAGAATATACAACATCAAGAGTGAACTCTGATGTAAACTATGCACTTTATGTGATAATGATGTGTCAGCGTAGGTTGATTAATTGTACTAAATGCATCACTCTGGTGCAGGGAATTGATACTGGAGGGGGAGAGGCTGTGCATGTATAGGAACAGGGGCTTTATGGGAAATCTCTGTTCCTTTCTCTCAATTTTGCTGTGAGTTACTAAAGCTGTTCTAAAAATAAAGTCTATTTTGAAAAGTATTTTAAAAATTACTCTGAAGTCTACCTGGATTTATGTGAGAAGAAATGTGGTTTGTTAGTGGAGAATAGAAATACTCAAGGTAACCTCAATGCAAATGTGTTTTGCTTAATGAATGCTGCTGAAAACTAGGACAGCAGAGAAGAAAAAAAAGAGACAAGTGGGAAAGACATAAATTATAAACTCTGTTTTTCATAAAGGATAAACCTCTCCCTTGGGTTCTTTTACATTGCTATGTAATTCTCTGAACTTTCTAATTTGATAAGCATTTCTTCAGCTATGTTATTTATTTTTTCTTAGTTTATATGAATATAGGGATTTCCATTGGTGATCAAGTAATTGTAAAGAGCATTATTTAACATTTATTTAAATATGTATTCAGCTGTAGCATATTTTGTTACATGGTGTTTAGAATTTAATAAACCTCCATATCAACACATAATGTTTTATGTTTATCTAGTCTCAATGATAATCTAAGTTTCTGAGTATGTGACAATAGATTCACTGAAACCACAGGGTAATAATTTAAAAAGCAAATAAGTTATTTGAGAGAAGGCGTAAGTTTATAGTTAGTAACAGATTTTGTCCATGGGCCCTTAGAAGACAGTATCAATTATAGTCATACCTGGCTTAACAACGAGGACACTGATGAAGTTTGGATGTTTGTCTCCTCCAAATCTCATGTTGAAATGTGACCTGCAGGAGATTGGGCCTAATGGGAGGTATTGGATCATGGGAGCAGATCTCTCATGAATGGGTTAGCACCATCTCCTTGGTGATGAGTGAATTCTTGCTCAGTTAGTTCATGTGAGATCTAGTTGTTGAAGAGAATATAGGACCCCCCCATTCCCTCTCTTAACATGTGATAGGCTGGCTCCCTCATTGACTTCCACCATGATTGTAAGCTTCCTGAGGCCCTCACCAGATGCAGTTGTCTGTGCCATGCTTTGTGTACAGCCTGCAGAACCATGAGCTAATTAAACCTCTTTTCTTTATAAATTACCCTGCCCTGGGTATTTCTTTTTTATAGCAACACAAGAACAGACTGACACAGATACATTCTGAGAAATATACCATTAGGTGACTTCACTGTTGAATGAACATCATAGAATGTACTTACGCAAACCTGGATGGTATAGCCTACTACAGACCTAGGCTATAACGTATGACCTGTTGCTCCTAGGTTGCAAACCTGTGCAGCGAGTATTGAACACTGCAGGCAATTGTAACGCAATGGTAAGTATTTCATGTATCTACACATAGAAAAGGTACAGTAAAAATATGGTATTATAATATTATGGGACCCTCATCTAAATTTCATTCTCCAGTGCATGACTGTATAGGAATTCTGTGGGCTCTGGGCTGATTTTAAATAAGAAGCATTGAAGAAGTGATGGTGGAGAGTCTGGAATTTTCAGTCAGGGAATCAAAGTTTTGCTCTAGATTTTGGTGCTAAGCAGCTCCATAACTTTGAAAAATTTACTTTATTTTTTTTCTGAGTGCAAAATAAGGGGAATTAATGAAATAATTTGTTAAATACCTTTAAGATTTACATAATTTACATTGTGGATACACTGAAGGTTTTATTTTGTGAAAATTAGATGAGATCAATCCTTAGGCAAAGATGTGTTTAAATCAATGACACAAAGAAGGCTGCAAATGCAAATCATCCAGACAACTAAAAAAAAATTAGATTTCCTGGACCCCAATCAACCAAGAACTACTAAGTTATACTGTCTGATGGAAAGTCTCAGCAATCTACACTCTAAAACTGTCCTAGGTGATTTTAATGCAGGAGGTCCTGAGTTTGAAAATCTCTGGTTTAGGCAACCTCCGAGATGTTTCAGCATCTCTAACTCTCACAAATATTTATTAAAGTACTAACTTCATATTCTAGAACTGCATGCAAATGATAGTGCACTGAAATGAAGAAAACCTTTCCTTAAGAATCACAATTTCAAAAAATGGCACAGGCATATATTACACAAAATCTATAAATGAATCCACTCAATCATGAAGCTCCTTATATAGATATGATTAAAACTCATGCAATTCTTACAAAAATGGAAAATAACTTCATGGAATGCAAAACGAATCAAATTCATATTATTTTGTCAAGATCCCAATGTAAAAACTCTTGTAAATTTAGAATGCACTGGAGATATTCAAACACGACCAAAAAAAGCAGCGAGTAATCCTTAAGGGCAACAAACTTATTTGGTGTGACTCCAGGACACTGAACTACGATCATATTCCAGAATTGCAGAAGAAAAACAACTTCCCGTGCTCTTTTCACACATTCTTTTATCTGAAGTGAGGGAGACAAAAAAGTTGGCTAATCATCAGGAAACAATGATGCTTCTTAATGCGATTCTCTTTGATTGAGATGTATCCCACAGGGCAAATTTGGGCTTCTACGTGGTTCATGACATCATACAAAACATGCACTAAAATGCAAGAAGAACCAAAAAATAAAACAAACAAAAATGGCAACAACAAAAACAGCTAGAGTCAAAATAAAGGCAAGGGGAATATTTATGAATAAATCATCCATCATCTTTGATCTCAGCAAAATGACCATTGACTCGGCAAGCACTCAAGAAAGTATTTCTTTTATTCGTAAAAGTTGAAATGATTCCTCGTCACATTATTTTTGGTGCCAAAGCTGAGGTTATTTTCTCTGGCTCAACATCTGTGGCTACCCCTAGGAATTAATTGGGCAATAAACGTTTTCAGGCTCATGAAAATCAAGCATTAAAAAGATGACTGATAAATATTAGTTTTATAAATGTAACAATAGGGTTTGGTAATTGATCTCTACTCATTGTGCACAGAACGGATTTCAAAATGCTGGAAGTGAAACCGATGTAGCCATGTGTCAGAGTTGAGGATGTTTGCCTTTGTCTGCACTTGAAACAACTTTGATGTGGCTTAAGATGTGTTTTTGTATTTCAAACAGCCCGCAGAAGGGAAACCAGCAAGGCATAGAATTATTTACCCTTCCCAGGAAAATATTTTAAAAGCTCTATGAGGGCTCCGTTTCCTAAAGCCACCTGTCACCTAAAGCACATGTAATAAGCCCCAGATGCTGGATCCCAACCTGCTAACCCTGTGACTCGCACAGAAAATATTTCACTCATTCCTGGGCACATCCTTAATTCGTTCGAAGCTAAACTTTCAGGCCATATTTTCTGCTTAAACTTAATAACTCAGCTCTGACATTCCTTCCCAGTGACCCTAAAGTTCCGTTTGGCCACCTCGACACCTGCTCCTAAATGCATTAGAAGCACTCAGCTTTTTTTTTTTTTTTTTTTTTTTTTTTCAAGTATCAATTTTGTTTTCTTTACTCAGCCTTGAGGCCATCCATTGAATGCTCGGAAGTAAAGGATACTTTCTTCTATTCCATTGTGAATTGTGTTAGTATCTTAGGTTTCTCTACTTGAGTTTTTGTTGATGTTGTTTGAACACAAAAATATGTTGGTTCATAGATTTTTGAGATCCGTGAAACTTAAGTTTCAAATCTTGATTTTGGAAGATAATGACGGAAAGATCCCCCAAATTCCCTAAAATTATTTATATATATAAATTCTTTTGAAAAAAATAAGCTTATTAGTTTATGAATATTTCCTATGATGTTAAAAAATTGTGACTATATACTAAGGCTGGTATGAACATTAAAACCCCAAAATGCATTATTTTAAATGTATTTAATGATCTAAGAAAATGTACAGTTAAAGATTTCAAGGGTCAGAATTGAGAATTTATTCCTATTAAGTTTTTTGAAAATCTGAGAACATAGAAAAAATGCCATTTTACTGAAAAATTATAACTATACCCAATTTCCTTGAGGGAAGAATTATAGATAAAGTTATTGCAGTACAAATAAGTGGCTAAAACTACCTCCTTTATGAAATCATTCTCCCACATTTATCTGTTTTTAAAACCAAGTATATTTCTCATGTTAATGAAATTGCAAATCAAAACATGTTCTACACAGGAGAAAAATGTGTTGTTTCTGGAGTAAGAGTGTGTGTGTGTGTGTGGTGTGTGTGTGAGAGAGAGAGAGATTACTAGAAATAAATGACTGCTTGTGGAAAAAGGATAATCAGAGTGTGAAAAGAATTTTTAAGTCTTAGGACTCCTAAGTTGACTTTGTGAAAATAGACAATTTTATCTGAGAACATTTCAGTGATAAGTGACTGTTTTGCTTGTATCAAGGCAATGACACCAATTCGTTATTGATACCTCTCTGTGAGAAGATTTCAAAAACACTGTTCTCAAAATTGCCATATGTTTCAGATAGTGATCGTAAATGGAGGACTTTATTTTTTGGAGGGGGTAGGTCAAGAGGTTAAAATAATAATCTCCACATACAACCTGTTTTGAGCTGCTTTATTCTATAAACCTGGGGTAGGCATGTGTAAAGGCCTAGAAACTGGGCTCCCCTATCATATTTCCCTCTAACTCCAGATAACACCAAATAAACCCTTAATCACACAAGAAATCACTCAACTTTTACTACTCCTCCTGCTCCTTGACCTGCCACTAGCCCATTTCATTTCCCATGGTGTGGCCTCTGGCCCCTGTCTTTATAAGCCGTATCACCTGGCCATCACACAGCTTCCAGCTCCCGGATCCTGTTTGGTTTCTGGTTTCTTCCAGGTTACCCAGAGTTTACAGACTGGATGCACTGCCTCTTGTCCTTCTCTGCCCCTGGAAATGCTTTCTCCCCCAGGCATAAAATCTTCCTTTAGTGCTGGATCTGTTCTCCCACCAGCCATTTTGAGATCTTAACTGCTTCAGGAAGTTTTTCTTTCTTTCCCATCAGAGAAGTGAAATATTTCTTTCTACCTAAGTTACAGACTTAAAATGATGGCAGTTTTCCATGTGGTTTTCCATTTGCAGGCAGATTGTTCATAGGACTATGTACTTCTGTACAAGCCTAAAACCCACCAAACATTCTTTGTGAAACAAAAGAAATATATAATTTCTAACTTGAATATAAGCATCTAATTCTTAACAATCTTTCATCATCTCATCTTCAATATGTCTCAAATTACCTTCACCTCCATCCTTCCTTTCGCTACTCTCTACCTAATGCTTAACTAATCCCTTTTCTAATGTGTCCTGTTTCTGCTCATGGCACCAAGATGCTTCCATCCCTAGAATTTCAGTGAGGCAGGGCCTTCACTCCTCCTTCTCACCGTGATAGAGAATGTTAATGGTCAATCACCCAGAGTTAGACAGATATGGCTTTGAATCAAAAGTGGTGCAAGATTCTGGATTTGTGAGCTATTAATATGTTCTCCTGCTGAAAACAGAGACAGGAGTAGCTACCTAGGGTTGTTGTAAGGATTAGTGTACTTTTGTAAAATACTTTGCATACCACTGAAAAAATAGGAGATAATAAATATCTGTTACTGTTTTTCTATAATTTAATCATTTTTATTATTATGAATCTTTAATATCTTATCTCATTGCCCTTCTCTGTTAGTGAGGGTTAAACCAGGGAATTAGACCCTTAGAACTGGAACACACACACACACACACCCACACACACACACACATATCATGTAATTTATAGGAATTTGGTTTATATAATTATGGCAGCTGATTAAAGAGTTTCTGTAAAGCCATTGTGTTGTTATCTTCACATCTGATGCTGGAGTTTCAAGCCCGCAAGGCAGGCAGGCAGAAAGATAAAATGAGTGTAAAGTGCAGAACAGCAAGATCAGGTAGGATGAAAGGAGACATGTGTCAGTTCTTAGTGCCTCTGAATTTGATGATATCATTGTCCCCCAGAAACTGAGACCATTTGTTATGAAGCTAAATGCATAAACTTGACCCAGGAATCAGAGAAGCTGAGGGATGCTCTAGGGGAAGGTGGAGCGGTTGCTGGCCCAGCTGCTGCTTCACACAAAGGAGGCAAGTCAGCAGATCAGCAACAGTGTATGAGCTACAAAATGTCTGTTTCTGCTTTGCACCCTCCAAACCCACTTAAAAAATCTCCTTTGTGGTCCATTCAAACCAGAAACATACAAGAAAGAGGGTTTGGGGAGATGCAGATTTGACTGGCCTAGTGGAGCCATTACAAAGCCACTATGCCTTTCTTTAAAATATGTCATCTTCAAAAAGCATTGGTTTCCAAATTGTTTTTTGCTTATTCATTTTCCTTTCTTTTCCATCAGTTTTCCCTTTACATTGTGCCCCATAGACCTCTGCTCTTCTCACATTCATATTTCTAATCTGATGCCACTCAAGGCTTCCTACAAGGAGGGGCCCACTCATTAACTTCACAATTATACACTTGGGGTGGCCAGGTTGATCTTATTGCTCTTCCCAAAGCACACTGGATTATTATGTCTTCTATGATTTTGATCATGACTGTATTCTCACTTAGAAAACACTCTCCATTCCTGATTTACCTCTTATCTACAATATAGCCACTTTAGAATCCAAACCATGTACTACATTTTCTCCAGAATACCTTTCAACTCTGGGCAGCTCATACCTTTCAGTAGCTTCTGTGCACAGGCATGTGCTCCATATTTGGGGCAGGCACTGTGTCTTATATGATATTTTATTTTTGCTTGAAGTATCTTGCGAAGCTGGGAAACTGGTAGGAACTAATTAAGTGCTTTTACAGAGAAGGAAATATAATTTTCTATGATTTCTATTAAATACAAAGTAGACAAACAAAAATGATGCCTCTGTGTAAAACCCTACTCTCCAGCATTTTAATGTGTCATTCCTTTTCTGGCTGTTATGACGATGTCTGCCCAAGGACTCGTGCCTGAGATGTAATCATATGCAATTATCATTGTGTTTTTGTTTAATCCAAATACAGATAATTCAGTATTAATATCCTTCCAGGAAGACTTTTCCTTTTGTATTTCTTTTTTCTCTTAGAGGGAGAAAACCTCTTACGTGCACTCTAAGAAAACCTCTTAGAGTGGGTGGATTCTCACTTTGCTGAATGTCAGTTTCTCCCTTAAAGTAGGGAAAATGATAATACTTCTTTCATAGAGGTGATGTGAGGATGAAGTAAGCTAGAAAATAGCTCATTTTGATTCAATGGATATGACATCAAGGTACAGGCAAGAGAAACAAAAATAGACATACAGGACTAAATCAAACTATAACTTCTGCATATCAAATGAAACAATCAATAGAATAAATAGACAACCTATGTAATAGGAGAAAATATTTGCAAATCATATATCAGATAAGAGTTTAATCTCCAAAATGACAAACTCTTACAACTTATTAGCAAAAAAACATGCCTAATAACCCCAACAAAAAATGAGCTAAGGATTTGAAAAGACATTTCTCCAAAAAACACATACAAATGTTCAACAGGTATTAAAAAAATGTGCTCATCTTCACTAAATATCAGGAAGATGCAAATCAAAACCACAACAAGATATCCCTTCATACTTGTCAGGATAACTATTATCAAAAAACCAATGGCAACCAGCACAGACAAAGACGTGGAGACATTGAAAGCCTCATGCACTGTTGGTGGGAATGTAAAATGGTGTAACCGATTTGGAAAACAGTATAGAGCAGGTGTGTCCAATCTTCTGGCTTCCCTGGACCACATTACAGGAAGAAGAATTGTCTTGAGCCACACAAAATATACTACCATTAATGATAGCTGATGAGCTACAAAGAAAAATCGCCAAAAAAATCCCATAATGTTTTAAGAAAGTTTATGAATTTGTGTTGAGCCTCATTCATAGCCATCTTGGGTTCCGGGCTGGACAAGCTTGGTATAGAGTTTTCTAAGACTATTAAAAATAGAACAACCATAGAATCCAACAAATCCATTTTTGGGTATTTATCCAAAATAATTAAAATCAGGATCTTGAAGAGATATTGGTACTCCCATATTCATTGCAACACTATTTCACAGTAGCCAAGATACGGAGGCCATTTAAATGTCTATCTACAGATTAATATATAAAGAAAAATGGTCTATATATATAACAGAATGCTATGCAGCCTTAAAGAAGGAAATTCTGCAATATGTGACAACGTGGATGAACCTTGAAGACATTATGTTCAGTGAATAAGCCAGTCACAAAAATATGTGATTCTACTTATATGAAATATCTAAAATAGTCAAATTAATAGAATCAAAAAGTGGAATGATTGTGGCCAGGAGTTGAGAAGAGGGAAAATAGAGAGTTACAAATCAATGGACATAGAGTTTGAGTCAAGGAAGATAAATTTGCTCTAGAGCTCTGCTGTGCAATATTGTACCTGTAGCCAACAATAATGCATTATACACTTAAAATTTTGTTAAGAGGATATATCTCAAGTTGAGTATTCTTACTAAAATAAATGCAATTTTAAAAACTCATATAGTGTTGACATCAAACAAATAAATAAAATATGTTTTCCATAGTTTCTCCATTTTTAAAAATAATCACCTTGGCAGACAGATTTTTTAACTGTAGAAGTCTCTATTGTCATTGATGAGTTTTACACAGAGCTGAATGCTCTGGAGGATAAGGAAGGGAGTTTCAGTTTCAGTAGGTGGTCCAGGAAGAACCAAAGACAACAGGGTTGGGTTTGCCGAAGGCCTGCGTAGGGAAGGGCCCTGAAAGGAGAAGATGCCAAACAGTGGCACAGACACTGGAGAAAGAGACCAACTGTGGATATTTTTCAGTGAAAAGCTGTGCACTATCTGTGGCAAACTCCTCATGTTTAGTAAATTTTTTAATAAAATTACAAAATTAAAAAACGAAGTAGCTCAGTGCCTAATGCATAGCAAGTGATCGCTAAATACAAAATGACGTGGCTGATTGAATAATGGCCCCCTAAAGATGTCCACACTTGAATCCCCCTACTGCCTATGTTTCTGTGAGCTCAGCTGGGGAGCTCTTCTGCTGGTCTTCTGCTGGAACCTGTGAATACATGCCTTACATTGCAGGAAGGACTTTGCCCATAGGATTATGTTAAGGATCTTAAGAATGAGGAGATTATTGTAGATTATCTGAGAGGGTTTGATGTAATCATGAGCAGCCTGATAAGACAGAGAGGTGTATTAAAGTTAGAGAGGGAATGTGTAAGGACAAAACAAGAGGTTGGAGTGATGCACTATGAAGACAGAAGGAGAGGCCACAAGCCAAGTAATGTAGGTGGCATCTAGAAGCCATAGAAGTCAGAAAAAGCAAGGAAATGGAGAATCTTTAGAGCCTGCAGAAGGAACCAGCCCTGTTAACACTTTGATTTTCGTTCCAGCAGATTCCTATCACACTGGTGACATCCACAACTGTAAGCCAATAACTTTGTGCTGTGGTCATTTGATATTGTGACGACAGGAAACTAACACACATGGTATCACTATGTATTCATTTTCCACTTGGTCCATTTTTATCCCCTAGGCACTGAAGTTGCTCTTCGCCCTTCTATTCCCAACCTGGCCAGACACCATTTGTGTGCTTTCTTTGGCTGAGGACTCGAAGTTTTGAATGCTGGGGACTGATTTATTTCTGTTTTACAGTCCAGATCAGAATTGTGACATGGACAATGTTGTTGTTTTCCACACGTTGTTCCCCGATGATGTTCTCCATTCCATTGCGGTACTTTATTTTCAGGGCTCAGGGTCCTCTGACATCTGACCTCAATTCTCCTGACCTGCCACCTAGTCTACTTTTCGTGAAGGATGGCTGTGCAAAACATCTCCCCAAACTTGGTGACTTAAAGCAGCAGCCACCTTCTTATTGCCTAGGTTTCCATGAGCTCAGTTGGGCAGTTCTTCTGCTGGTCTTGCTTGTGGCCTCTCATAAGCTTGTAGTCACCCAGTGACTGGGGCTGGAGTCATGGAGGCTTGGTTCCTATGGGGGCAATGCTCTGGGGTTTGCCCTCACTGTCTGGTCTCAGGGTCTTTCCACTACCAATGGTACAGATGTACTTCTTATGTGTACTCTCTGCACGCTTGTATTCATTTCCTGGGGCTAGTGTAAAAAATTAACACAAACTGGGGTGGCTTAAAAGGAATTCATTCTCTGACACTTCTGGAGGCCAGAAGTTGGAATCCAGGGGTCTGCAGGGTTGTGCTCCCTTCAATCACTCTGGGGGAGAACTCTGGAGAAGCATCTTTCAGCTTCTGGTGGCTCCAGGTGTTCCTTGACTTGTGGCAGCATCACTCCAATCTCTGCCACTGCCTCTGCATGGCCTTCTTCTCCTCTGTGTCTCAAATCTCTCACTCTGTCATCCAGGCTAGAGTGCAGTGACATGATCAGGGTTCACTGCAGCCTTGACTTCCTGGCCTTAAGCGGTCCTCCCATCTCAGCCTTCCAAGTAGCAGGGACTACAGGTGTACGTTACCATGCCCAGCTAATTTTTTAAAATTTTAGTAGAGTAGCGATCTCACTATGTTGCCCAGGCTGGTTTCAAACTGCTGAGCTCAAGCAATCCTTCTGCCTTAGCCTCCCAAAGTGATGGGATTACAGGCGCAAGCCACTGGGCCCACTGACCTTTTGAAAAATAAGGACATTATTAAGAGTCCACCTGAATAATCCTGGATGATTTCATGATCTTTAACTGAATAACATATGTAAAGACCTTTTTTTTCCAAATAAAGTCACATCCACAGGTCCTAGGGCTTACGACACAGACATACCATTGTAGGTGATATCATTTAAGTCACTGCAACTCCCCACAGCAACCACTTTAAGAGAGAAGAAGCTGCCAAGCCTTGTAAGGCCAGGAATTGGCCTGGGGTCGTGGGGACCCGTGTCCCTATCTATTACATGTTGCAGGTCCAGTCCAGATTCAAAGTATCACATGAACACCAACCCAAAGAAGCGTGGCTCACTGGGAAAATAACTACTTTTTTGGGAGGTCATTCTCCCTGAAACCACACACATGTCCCTTTGCCTCATGAGTTAGGGCTCTCTGAGTGGACTGACAGTAACCCGGCTCCTTAGAATAAATGGTGGTTAAAAGATAACAATGTCTTAATGTGGTTCTCCCTGCTAAAAAGAGTGACTTTTAAGTCAACCTCTTCAAAATTTCATGTGAAATCACAACCTGGTAGGAGAAATATTTTCAGTGGAGTGAGGGCTAGGGTGATTATCAGTGCTTTGCAAGTCCCTGCACGAAGACCGCTTTGTGCTTTGCCATGAGTGGGTTAAGTGCAGAGTGTAGGACTTTCACAGGGTCAACTTTGAAGGATGTGGGTTTTGCAGGCAGACAGATCTGGATTCTACCTCAGCAGTGATGGTCACTGTGAGACCCTGGGGAAAGTATCAAGGGTCTCCTCCATGAAATGCAGGGAGTATGCTTAAAGTCCAGGGGTGGACTTATGGGCTCTATTGATGACAAGGATGGTTATGACCGTGATGAAGATGTGGTATTGTGAAATCAATGTGACCTGTCTGAGGAGTGTGCAAAAAGTATTGATGTACACTTGATTCAAATGGAGCAACGTAAACAACTGTACCTTAGCTGGATACCTAATAGTCAGCTGCTTTGTTAAGATTTAACTCTTAATTGCTTTTGGTTAATACACAATTTCTCTTTTTCTTTTATTAGTTAACAAACGTTCTATATGCAGCACCTGTTTGTTTGCAAACACCATAGAAGAACTTCTGATAATCCCACATATTGCAACTTGGTTGAGGGGTAAGAAAAGGATTGGCTTGATAATTCCTTGAAGAATGATTTTAGTTAGATTTATTCTGTGTGAGAAGAAAACTCTAATTATGTAGAGTCCAGGTTTCCTCTGGTTTCCTGGCGTTTGTCTCTCAGAGCCCCCTTCTTGGAAGCAGTCACCGGAGATGCGCACCTAGTGTTAATCGAAGTAGCTGGAGGGGACGTCATACTCTGATGACAGCAGGGTGTGGTTTCTGTGAGATATTACTCAGAGGGTTTTCTTTTCTCTATCTCTCTTTATTTCTTTTAGAGATGGGGTCTCACTATATTGCTCAGGATGGTCACGAACTTGTGGGCTCAAGCAATCCTCCCGTCTTGGCCTCCCAAGGTGCTAGAATTACAGGCCTGAGCCACTGCACATACTTGCTGGCAAACAGTGTCTTTGTGGCTCTAAACTAGTCCCCACTGTGTGTGGCCCTTGGTAGGTTCAAAAGCCAGGACTGGAGAAGGATTTCATGGGCCAAGGAGCTGGCAGAGGCTAAGGGTCCAGGTGAATTGAGCTCTGTGTTGGTGGGTCTCACTGCTTACCCGTGAACTGCCTCTGATAGCCACCAGCGTTCTTCCTTCCTCCTCTCTCCTTCAGTTCTTCCCCTTCACATGTATTTTCTGATTAGTAGTTTATGCATATATGGAATTTGGAAGTAGAAGTCTGGTTTTAAATTCAGCCCAATTGCTCATTCCTTCTTCTCGAATTTTTGTCAAATTGGTTTGCTTCCCTGAGCCCAAAATGTTTTTATCTGTGAAAGAGAAAAAAACACATCTGCCCTGGTCTGTGTTTGTGTAAAGATGATGGGATTAGATGAGGCAGTATCCATGAAAGCCCTTTCACAGAGCTACCTGCCCAGTACTCCTCACAGCTGAGTGATCATTTATATATTCCTGGCTGGGCATGAGTACTTAAACCCATGGATGATTGGAACATTCCAAGAAGTGCAGAAAGGGAGCAGATGGGTGGAACTGGGCAGATGGCATGGCCTGGGCCAGGTTTTCTAGGTGCAGAGGAACAAACCTTGAAGATGATCTAGAGTCATACTCATTCTATAGATGAGGAAACTGAGGCCAGAGGGGTGAAGGACCGAGCCTAGCTCCCAGACTTCCTTTTCTGTCTTTATTATTATTTATTTATTTTATTTTTTTAGTTTTTGAGATGGGGTCTCACTGTGTTGCCCAGGCTGGAGTGCCAGTCATTGCAAGCTCCGCCTCCCAGGTTCACGCCATTCTCCTGCCTCAGCCTCCCAAGTAGCTGAGACTACAGGCACCAACCACCACACCCAGCTCATTTTTTTGTATTTTTAGTAGAGACAAGAGTTTCACCGTGTGAACCAGGCTGGTCTCGAAATCCTGATGTCATGATCCGCCCATCTCTGCCTCCCAAAGTGCTGGGATTACAGGTGTGAGTCACTGCTCCTGGCCTTCTGTCTTTATTATTTTAACAACATTTATTGTCCACTGCAAAGACCACATCTATAGATTCATTTATTGTTTACCTGCTCTCCTGCCTACTCCAATATCACCTAGGCTGGTAACCCCCCACCACCCACAGAGAACTGAAGCCCGTCTTATTCATGTCTGTGTGCCCAGAGCTGTGGGCAGTGCTGTCACATAATGGGCCCAGATGAAGAGGCATGAGCAATGTGCCTGATGCTTCTCCTGACTCCCGGTCCGAAGGCCTTACTGGTTCTGCTAATATTTTCCCATTTCAGGGATGGTGCAAATCCTGCAGGGTTGCTCGCTCTTTTAGGCCTTGGACATCTCTGAAATAGAAGTCCTCAGCAGAGACCTGGCTGTCATTTCCCATCCAATCCTAGGAAATTAATAGGAACAGAAGATTGCTAATAGGTCAAGAAGCTACCCATGTGAAAAGTGTGAGAGAAGTGAGCGTCATGAGGTCAGACACTGGGCTGGCATGTTTATGGTTGTATCCTGATGACTGGGTGAGAGATTGGCCCAAAGGAGACCCTTAGCAAATATCTGTTAAATGAAGGAGAGAATGAATGAATGGCCTCTTTAGAGTATTGGTAAACGTGTAGCACAACCGCAAGATGATTGTTCAATTGACATATTGATGGCCCTTTACTATTCCAAAAGAGGAGGGAAGAGGGCAGAGGGATGACAGGAGGACACATTGTTTTTATCTGTCAATGGACGTCAGAATATCTGGTTGGGTAGTTTCTGTGCAGATGGGGGTGGGGTGAGGGCGCAACTGCAGCTGCTGTGGGAATGAGCAAGCCATCACTGAAATCGTAAATATGCCACGGACCCACACTGGGATGCTGACAGATGCCCTCCCTGCAAGGCTCAGATGGGAGGGACTCCTGGAGTCCAGATTTTAAATTAGATTCACCTGAGCCCAGTCAGTGAACTGTCATCCTTCGGATGGAATGGAAAAGGGGAGGGGGGAGGAACGAAAGAAAATCTTTGTAGCCGAGCCGACCTGACTTTCCTCAGTGGGAGACACATGAGTAGTGTTTCATGTCAAGGAGAGGTAGTTAAAATGCAGACTGCTCGATCCTGGTCTCAGAATTCGGGAGGTGTGGTTTGTGCCTGTGGACCACTCATCTTCCCTTCCTTTGATCTATCACTTGATGTGGAAAAAGGTTTTTATGTGTGATTCCCACATAATGGGTAATTTAGTCCATCCCACTATGAAAAAGTGGTAAGTGTAGTTCTAGTACATTTGCTTCAGTTATTCTTAAAAGTATCTAAAAATATATCATTCTCCTATGCTTTAGATAGCCCGACTGCATTTTCTTGGTTGCTTATAATTTTTGAGCTCCTTTTAGCCAGTTGAAAGATAGTGAGTTGCAAATTAAAAAACAAAATAAGGATGAAGGCATGTACTCTGCCAGTGTGCACATTTCGGTGAGAAATGTGATGTCAATGGAATATATTGGCACATCAACCAAATAGGGTTTGCCTTATTTATAATTGAAATTGGCACATCACCATGCATGTTAAGTTTCAGGTCCATTCCTGGTCTTTTTATGCAATGTAACACATACTTAAAAAAATACCTCTACCCTGATTAAAGCCTGAGCATTGTATTTTTGAAGTAGCTTTCTCGGCTAGTCAAACTGAGTTCTAAAGTAGTTTACAAGGAGTCAACCATAGAAACTTTAGATTTAAGGCTCAGACATGACCACATCCGACTGAATGACGTGGCTGCCCACAGAAAAGTTCAAGTTCACCAGATTTGGATGAGCATCTGCAAAACAAGACTAGTAAGCTCCGATTCACACACCTCACACCTCATGTCTACTCTTCATTTAAAAGTGAATTCAAAAGTTTCAAGGTTACAGAAGAATTTTCCTTCACATTTTCATTTCTCAGAGGACATTCTACAGGCTGACGTTTCTCCAAGAAGAATATGTATTAAAATAATAACTGGCCAAATTGCCCTTGGCCTTTAAAATAAATACTGCATACCCTTGACCTTTATTGGGGGAGGGCTTGAAGAAGTAGAGAAATATGAAAAGAAGGAATAAACCTCTGAGTTTCTGTTTATACGGGGAGAAGAAGGTGGCTTCCAAGATCTAATGGGATGGAAGAGGTTTTGATTTTTTTACCCAGCTGGGGAAATGGAGAAAGAATATGTGTGACTATGGTGGTTGAGTGATTTCTGAAGTTTCATATCTGACTGCATGTTTTACCAGCTTCAAACCTAATAAAACAGGATGCTTTTTGGACCAACTTTCAGTGGAATTGGGATGACGATATTTGTGAACGGGGCTCAAAGTGAACTGAGAACAGGGTGTAAAACCTTTGTGGAACACTCTGAGAGAAGACCTTGTCTGCTGAAGAGAGGCGTTATAAGACTCGAGCATATCTGCTTCTGCTGCTATGCTAAAAAGTTCTCTTTCAAAGCAAAATGCTCCAAGCTTTCCCACACACTTCATTCATCATTAAAGAATCTTTTTATACATTTTCAGCTTCTTACAATGTACTCTTCTGTGCTTCAGAGAACTTTCGAATGGTACTCGAAACATTTTAGTAACAGGGCAGAATGCTTAAGACATGTATGCCATTCTCCCTGCATTTCCTCCCTGACAACCAGGCAGCCAGGTGGTGTATGTCCTTGTTTCCAGAGAGGCAGGACAAAGAGAAGAAGGTCATTAAAGCTATGATGTTTAGTGTCTCTGAGAGGAAAGGAAGGGTGGTTTCCTGGGCTGTAAGGATTCAGGGCAGCTGGTGCTGAAGCTGTTGAGACCTTTGAACCACTCAAGGACAGCACTCTGGCTCAGAGAAGAATGCAGATATGGTCTGCTTAGACACTTGGTTCCTTGCCTCAGTAACTACTCTGGCTCATGAATGCACAACAGCAGGCAAAGACACATTGCAGGGAATTGCACAGGCTTTAGCTATGATGATATTAGCTGTGCCTAGGATAGTATTAGAGATTAGAAGTTTTTCTCCTGTTTTTATGAAACCAAGTATGTTGTATGGATTCTGCAGTGAACCTGGGAAAGGGGATGTGGCCCAAATCATGCCTGAATTCCACACCAACCCACCAAGATGGGGGCTAGGGTAATTTTAAAAAGAAGGTCCACAAATTCTTTGATATTTTTCCCATATAAGAGGTACAGCTTATTTACATTCTCGTAAGTGTGGGTTACACTTAGTGCCTTGCTTCTCATGAATAGCCTATGGTAGAACTGATAGATGTCACTTCCAAGATTAGGTTATAAAATACCTGTGACTTCTCTCTTGGTGTGCTGTCTCTCTCTCTAGTGGATAGCTTGCTGTGTGAGAAGCAGGTGGTGATCAGCCCGTGTGAATGGAAGTCCCCAGCTAGCAGCCAGTAGGAAACAGAAGATGTCTTTTATGTGATAGCCACGAGACTGCCTCTAATCTCATAAGTGATATCCCCCCACCTTTGCCTCATACTATTCATTAGAAGTGAATTAATAGGTCTAGGTCACATTCAAGGGGAAGTGTTTATACAAGATTGTGTATTACAAGAAGTGGAGATCACTGGGGGTTCATCTTAGTGGATACCATAAGGACCAATTTAGCTTCAGAGATGTATTTTAAGGATGAAGCCACATTTTTTTTCCTCTGTAGATGACTCTACATCTCTGTAGATGGCTTTTTCCCTCTGGCTTGCTCTAGTAGTGAATTCCTTACTGAAGAGAATTTCTTGGCACCATGTTTTGTGGCGTTCTGGGAAGCATTGTTACAGAAAGCAAAACCCTGGTTCCTTTTCAGATTAGAAAATCAGCTGCATATGTGGAGAGCACACATATAAATCTTTCCTTTCTAACAAACCAGGCCTTATAAATAATCTCCAGGTCAGAGCTTATTAAACCTGGACAGGCCCAGAGTGAGGCCACTCCAAGTTGACTCCAGAATCAGCACTTTGGCTTGGGAATGTTGCCTGAGGCATGCTTTCGGAGTGATAAGAGTGTTCTCAAGAATCAAGGAAGAAACATCACTATGATCACAATCATCCACTCAGAGAAACAGTGGTTGATGTTACTTTAATGGCATCAATAGAGCTTCCAGATATTAATAATGAAAATCCAGTATTGATCATTTTCTTTACCTGCAGTACAATCACAGGGGCAGGGGAGGAGATAAAATAGAATAGCAACACATCAGGAACATTGTATTACTAAGCTAATTATAACCTTTCAGCACAGAATTCATTCCACTGTCCATCAATTGGGGCGGGGTGGTGGGGTGGTGGTGGGGGCGGGGGGAGAGAGAGAGAGAGAGAGAGAGAGAAAGGTCTGACTAAGATACTAGAATTCTGCAGTTGCAAGCCCTTACAAATAGCAGAAAGCTGAGAGATGATAAATAATATATGAAGCCAGGTACTGAGCCAGGGGCAAGTTTTCTCCCGGTGAATTCTGCTATTTACATCTCTGCTGCGTGTCTCTCAGTAGCACCTTGCCAGGTATAAGGAACATGCTTTGTTGGATTTTGCCTCTCTTATCGTGTTGGGTTCTCACAGGACTTTTACTTTCAAAACCCCCACCCTGTGAGTGCTGTTTGCTCTCCTGGACTCTGTTTTCTGAACTTCAAAATGCAAATTTGTAAAATAGGATCTCTTTTTCTGTCTCAGAAGGAAAATATTGTGCTGAAATTTTAAGTAGATCTGCTAAACGTATGTATTAGTAGCTCTGGCAGTGTGTAACTGACCACAGGAATCAGATTGTGGAGCAGGTGTGTGGTGTTGTGAAGCCCTGGTGTTTTTCATGGAGTGTTGTGGGTTTCCCAGGAGAAGGTGGTCCTGTTGAGCCTAGCCACCATAGCAGGGACACAAGGCTGACACTGTGACTGGATTTGCTCCTCCCAAGTCCTTTCACTCCTGATTCCATCACCGTAAAGCTCCTTGAGGACACTGGATGCATCCCGTGGATCTAAGTTTTGTTTTGGTTCTCTGACCATAGGGCTTTCAACACACGATTTTGGAATAAATTAACATATCAATGGAAAATATAAATTACACATATGCATACACGTGAATGAAACATTCTAACATTGTGTCAGTTTTTGAATAAGTTGCTGACATGTGATGGAAAGTATGTGTGCCTTGGCCTCGGATGGTCTGGATTTAAGCCTTTCTCTTTGTACCAGCTGAATAAACATGGACACATTAATTAAATTCCCCTCTCCACAATGCATAATGTTATGCTGATCCCACAGGCTTCTGAGTATAAAAGTATAAACACAGGATAGTCGCTAGGTAGTACTTGGCATTTAGTGGAAGCTCAACAAATGTTTGTACTTCAGGTAGTATAGACAAATGAACAATATGCACTTATTTTTTTCCATATCTTTTATTCTTCATTGGTTTATTGCCTTTATAGGTGTGCTGCCTTCTCTCAGATTGGAAGACACTGATGATTTCATATAATTTCTGGTGTCTCAGTGCCAGATTGAGTACTTTACACAGTACTCAAATTTTTTTAGAAATTAATTTTTTTAAAGAGTTGATTAAATGAAAGAAGGTCTAGAATCAACTCACAGTCTGAATTCCTGTGTGACCAAGAGCTTTAATATTTCTGGGCCTCCTTTTACTCACTTATAAAAAACAGGATTAAAAACATCTGTCTTTCAGAGTTGCAATGACAAATGAATATGTTAAAGTGCTTAGTATGGAACCTGGCACACAGTAGGTCCATAACAAATTTTAGTTCCCCTTCCTCCTTCTACTCAAAATGCTGAGAATCTCTCAGCTCTGCTCTGATCCTGGGTGGCTCTGGTGACGTTTTTTGTTCAGTAAATCCGTGTCTCAAGGGGCACGTGACTGGACGCAGCAGACTGGATGTGTAAAGGTATAAGAGAAGCCATCCCTGGCTCAATTCATCTCCCTCTGCTGATGGATGGATGGGCGAAAAAAAATACAGTGAACACTCAAAACCCAGTGGCTCAGCTCAGGAAGTAAAGTAGAAAAGAACGCAAAAGTGGAGTTCCTGGTTACCTATTTTCTTTTATTTTTTCCCTTTCTACTGCCAGTTTCCTTGCTGTCTCCTGAATCCATTTGAAGCCAGACCTTGTGTCAGGCTACCATTTTTTTCAGTTCCCACCTCTCTCACTTATATAACTTTATAGGTTGGTTATCATAAGTCCATCTGCCTGTTTTCCAAAATACTTTAAATGCAAGAAAGCATTGTTAGCAATACACCTGATTTTCATCTTGCTGTGTCAATCAGCTCCTTGCTTAAGGATAGGTGCTCATGGCTAAAGACAAGTGGGCTGTTTGCAACTCAGCTGATGCCTGAGGCTTGATGAAGCATCTTCTTCTCAGGGCGTAGACTAATTTTCTTCCCAGATGGCAGCCATGTTCTCCTAAGGAAGGGAGCTGAGTTGACTGGGAGCTCCAAGGGCTTTTGGGAAGACCTACTGAGAACTCTATGATAGGCTGAGAAGTACTTTGTGGAATAAGGTAAGTTTGAGTAAGAGTCTGTGCTCCTCTTCACTTTCTATTTCTCCACCCTCTACCTTCCCAACCCCCATTTCCCAGCAATTAGTGGGCTTTTGCTAACGCTGTAAAATGGACAAAGAGAGATAAAAGTAGTTTCTTGGTTTTGGTTTCATAAGTCCTACACTCATTAAAATAATTTTTAAAGTGATTCCTAAGTACACCATTAAGGGGGAAGTGCCCCTGTGGGAGACTCATCGAAATTGAGCAAAGGGGATGATTTCTTCTAATATAAACGCAGATTTCTTCTGGGGTGGGAGTGGATCCTGAGCCCTGAATAGATGAGCCCAGAGACAGATTTGGGGCAGAAGCCTGGTGAGTTTACCAATCCTTGGAGAGAGAAGGTCTGTCTGGTGTGCCCCAGTAGATGAGACTATGCCCAATCTCCAAGAGGGATGTCTGTGCTTGCATGGCAATTCAGAAGTAAGAAAGAGCCTCTCACTGGACTGCAGAGGGACTCAAGGTCCAGGGGAGCAAAGTCTCAGTAGATAGACAAGTGGACATGGGGCTTGGGGACATCTGGAGGGGCTCCATGACATTGACTAAGGTGTAAGTTTCTACAACCCTGCTGAAATAGGTGATTGAAATAAAGATGAAATTTAATTAGGGAACAAGGAAAAGTAAATGGCCTACACAATAGAGTTTATGGCCCTAAAGCTATTTTCTCTACCTTTGTCTCTATTTTATTGACATCAGGTTGATGTGTACAAGGACTTTACACTTTGTTTTAATGGGAACGGGCAAAAGACCCCACCTGGAGCTCTCAGGGAAGTCTTCACCATTGCCTTTGCTCTGTCATCTCTACTTGCCCAGCTCTCACACACTGGTCGTAGCTTTGTCCTGATTTCCCCCAGAAGTGGACCATATACCTTCAGGCAGATAGATCCATATTAAACAGACAGACACCAAAGACATACAAAATTCCAAGCCCTGAGTAGAGAAATGCAAGTCGTTTGGTGCACTGGGTGCAATATTCATCAGGACTCATGTTGAACATCACAGAAAAACTAACTCAGTTTAGCTGGAGCCCATAGGCAATTTCCTGAATGATAGACTCAGAAAGTCCAAGGAGATTCTGACATAGTAGAATCAGGTACAATTTATTCAAGACTAGGTTTCTTTCTTCTATTTATTTTGGCTTCATCCATAGGCGTGGGTTGTTTTCGTTGTGGTCCCCAGTAAGTCTGGGTTAAAACCAGGCAGCCCCTCACCCTTCAGAAAGAAAGTTTCTCTCTGTCAGTATTCCTAACAAGGTCTCAAAGGGCTGTCTGCTTGGTTTTCACTGGTTTTCGAAGTTTTTCCTAAACTAATCACTGTGCCCAAGAGATGCCACAGTCTGATTGTTTAGCCTGAAGGATATTTTTAGCCCTGGATGTACAGAAGAGTTTCTATTCACGAAACGCAGGGATTGAAAAGGGGTCAAAGTTAGAGTGTGCAGATGAGGATGATAACAGTGGGAAAACAGGATGCTTCTTAGCTAGAAAAGAGAAAGGAATGCTGGGCAGGTCCAAGCAACGCTTGTCAATTAGAGGTTTAATTTTCAAGAGAAGCAGCTAGAGAAATTGGTAGGGTCTGATTAGAAAGGGTTTGGGATTCTGAATTTGGAAGCTTGGACTTGTTGGCATTGCAGCCAGTAGAGCACAGTTACTGGAGATGGCAGAGGTGGGAAGATCACTCTATATGAGTGGGATGGGACATGGGGATAGAAGAAGGAGCAGCACTGGGCATTTATCAAGGCACAAGTGCTGGCACATCTTCATTTTCAGCTTTCAATTTTCAAAAGGCATTGTTTTTGATAGTAGTGCAAAAAATGGACTCTGATGCTGCCGGTTTTCTCCCTCAATACAAAGAGTCAAATTAGTCTGCATGAATGACCACGTTTGTATTTGTCATTATTAGTTCGGTGCCGTTGGAGCCCCATGCCTCACAGACTATTTAATGGGTCCACGAACAAAGGAAATATAATGCATGTAGTCACAATGCTCTGTATTTTGAGGATTAAAATGATTCTGTCCTGGAAAAGGGAGTTGAGTTTTAATTTTTTACTAGGATTTCTTACCTCTACACTGTCAAGCAGGTAACCTATATATCAAACGAGATGCATGTCAGCCACCCTGAATGTTGCTATTGGTGTCTAGTACATATCAGCCGGGAGATCTAGGAGCTCTAGAAAAGAAAGACTCACATCCAAAATCGCTTTGGTGATTTAGGTAATGCTTGTACTATTTGAAATCACTCAAAATCTGATTGCCATAATTTTTAGAAGTATGCATCTTCTTTCAAAGTAATTGTCCATAATCTAAACAACAACAACAAAAAAGACAAAAGGCCTACAGCATGAAAAGAGGCAAAATGGGGACATTCTTCCGGCATTGCCCCAAGAAGCTTAAACATTGTTTTAGAGCTTGGCTTAAGAGCTCCACACGTTTTACAGAGTTCACAGCTGCTGAGGTTTAAAATGTAATTACATTTAATTATCAGTGTCAGATAAAACACACACAGCCACTCCGGCCCAAGTGGAACCACAGCAATGAGGAAAGTGAAGTTGGTGGCAGAAAAGTTACACTTGAAGACACAGCTTTGATTCTTTTCAAAAGAAGCTTCTTGCCATGAGACTTCTCTGAATGTTCATCAGAGGAAAATGACAGTAGAGACTCTGGATATAAAGAATGTTGGAAGATTTACGTGCCAATTCTCAGTTAGATTTATTTTGATAAATTGTACTGTATCAATATGTAAAAATCAAATAAATATAACTCTTTAAAGAGGGGGCTGCTCCAGTTTTACTGTTTCAGAGAAGAGGTTTGGCAAAAAGTCAGAATGTGCATTAAAAACACACTTTCAAGAAGTCTAATAAATAAAGCCTTTGAAATATGGTTTCCCAGTGAAAGGCATTTTAAATCATTTTGATAAAGAATCTAAATTAGACCTTTAAAAAAGAAAGGCAAGTTCCCTTAACATATTATTTATAGATAGTTTGAAAATAAAATATTTGCAAACTGACTTCTTCTATTCTTTACAAGGCAAATATATTGTCAAGTTTTAACAGCACATGTGTTTAGCTGGAGAATGTCTTCATTAAAGAAGGAAGGCCATGGCTAGCTAGCTAGTATTTGCTGAGTATTCAGTATGTGCTGGGTGCTGTATGAGATGCTATATGTATACTGTCTCATTTATTCTCAGGTGAAGAAATTAAACAAGTAGACCCTGGTTTCAGAATGCCTGTTATGGTTGAGCTGTGTGACCTTGAACAAATTACTTAACCTCACTGTGCCTTAGTTTTCTCACCTATAAATGGGGCCAATCATAATGTCTGAGTAATAAGGACTATTGAAAGGTTAGTTAAGCCTGGTCCATAGAAGATGTCAATGTGTCAAATCATATAATCATCCTCATTTTAACTAGGCTCAGATGATTAAGAGATTTGTCCATAAATAACAGCTGATCAGAGATAGCATCTGGACTCAAACTGTGGGTGTCAACTGTGTCTGAAGACATCCTCACATCAGTGCGCATTCAGAAAAATGTTCTTCACAGCTTTCATCTCAGACTGTACAGTGTTTGCATTCATTCATTCTGTCATATTTTATATGTATGTGTTATATGTCTGTAGCATATAGTGTATGCTACATTATATAGTAAAATATATATTATGCATTATGTATCATATTAATGCAACATATGATATTATATAATACATTTTCCATATAATTTGATCATATATATTCTATTATAATAGGTATTATATAATAGTATACATACTGTATCATACATAACATACACATGTGTATACACACATATACATACCGAGGACTAAATGTATGCCATAAACTGGGTATAAAATGTGGCAAGAAAGATTCTGTCCTGCTGGACTGAACTTACAACAGAAAAAAAGACCGCAATAAAGTATGCTAATGGTTATGATCAAAAATCTTAACTGGTGCAGGCACATTATTATATGCAAATCAGGCACATAATAATAGTGGAGTGGAGAAGTTACTTGCTGTGGGACAAACAGATTTTGACAATCTAATTATTTCTATTAGTATCTCTTTGCTAAGGTAGAATTTCAATTTATTAGAACACCCCGTTCCCCAAATGTTTTGGTTAATCGAGCTATTACCGGAACAAACACAAAGATTAGGAATGGTCAAGATATTATTCAAGGCAGTTCGTGTTGATTACACGCAGCTTGGTAAAGTTGAAAGGGTAGCTGCTACCGTCAGCCACACTTGGGTTAGAATCCACTCTTTACTACTTCCAAGTTGGGTGACTTAACGATGCTATTTAAATAACACTTAAGTTTTCAGAAACTCAATTACTATCTCTTCAAAGCGGGGGACAATGTTTCTTTCACAGAATTTGTGGGTGTTTAACAACCCCTCACCTCCCCCCACCTGTCCACCACTGCCCCACATCATTCGCTTCATACGCAGAACTTCATTGTTCCTGACAGGTGTGCACAGGGAATGAAGGTCTGGAGAAGCGCTCAGGGTCCTGGTCCCTGGATTTTTAGTGATGAGTAACATGCCATAGATGTGAACCACCTCGGTGACCAGCTATTCTTCCTATAGATTCTCCACGAAAGGACTGAACTCTGAATGAGACAGAACACAGGGTTTTTTGGAATTGGCTGTTCATTACTGGGAGGACCTCTGCCCTACTTACCCTTAAGTTCACTTGGTTGGATCAGCTCAACTCTCTTGGGGCAGCAGACTTCGGGGACACTTCATTGACTATTCTGAGATCAATCTCTCCTTCCCCTTGTGTGCCCAAAGTCAGTTCAGAATTCCCTGTCTAGTCTCTAAGCCTACTTCTCTCTTTAGAGAATAACACACTGCCCTGAGGAAACACATGCTGATTGGTGGAATTTGGAGGATGCTGCATCAAAATGAATTAGAGTTATTTTTGTATTTAGTGACTCCCTCAGGCTTTGATTGGAAAGACACTGAACTCGAAACAGTCACCAAGGGGAGACACATGGACTATCACATTTCTCTTGCGAATCTAGAATCTAAAAAGCCTCACTGGAGAAGTTCTGCAGCAACTGAAGCCACCGTCTCCCCATCTCTGGATCCCCACCTGGCAGGAAAGAGGAGGCTGTGAATTTATAAACTCTCCTTCCTCTCCTATACGTGGGCAGAGACATGTTATCTAGTGGGAAATTTATTTGTTAGGCACTGTTTAAGACTATTTAAAAATCAGTTTTTATTTACAAAAATGTTATCTAGTGTCACTGAAGCTTAGATTCAATGCTTTTGCCCTTCAAACTTAATAACAAAATACACCAAGGAAAATGACTTCTTCATTTCTTCCAACATTCATATTCAGGCAGGCACCAAGGGCCAGCACTTTTCATATTAAGGTAATCCACATTTGTTCATATCTCCTGCACCCAAGGAAAACAAACCGGCATCCTTGATGAATAAATTGTGTTTCTCTGTAAGAGGAAATACTTACGGTAAGGCAGTTAAATGTCAGGGAAAATCACGTTCAAAAGCCCATCTGAAATAAAAAGGATGACACGAGATGTGACATTCTTAACTTCATCGCTACCCAATAATTGTTAATTAGATTAATTACTGTCCGGTATGCTGAGCTGGAAACTTCATTTTCATGCAATAAGGTGTGAGGTCAGCTGCTTTGCCTGCCTGGGACTGATCTTGGGCTTTCAGAAGCAGCTGCAGGAGGAAGTATAGCCATAAGATTTCGGCAGTCACAGCAGAAATAGAGAAAATAAAGTCTCAAAAGCCTTCAAGTGTCTGTGCTTGCTCCACAAATCCACTTGTCGATTAAATTAAAGCATTCCTTCCAGCTCAGTTCTCCAATCTTCAAACGTGTCTCAATAAACTGTTTGAGATCTTAGCCCTTCTAAGAAATGAATCATATTTTCTCTGTCGTACTTGATTGCTGTTGACTACTAATTCACCCTGTATTGATCTCAAGTCCATATTTCTTACTGTTACGATGGGGAATTATCTCATGCTATTAGAATGCTGCCAAGTTACAGAAGCCTTTACAATTGCTGTACCCAGAGGCCAAGTTCATCCTTCTGAAGCATGGCAGGATTGGGCATTTAGATGTGACTTTTTGCCCCTCGATTTCTTTGGTATATGTGTCAAGAGGCCCTATTATTTGTGAGAGAGAGAGAGAAGAAACATGGTGCTTATGTAGGAGTAAAAGCAGGTTTAGAGGGAGATGACATCTTTGTAAAGGAGCTTGCCAATTTGCTGTATTCTAATACTTTTCTCTCGTCCTAGAAACTCCAAAAAGAACCTCATGAAAAAGGCTTCTTGTTCTGAGATATTTTTACTTTGTCTAAAATGCAGACAATATGAAAAGAGGAAGACTTGGACATGTTTTCCTGATTATAAATATAATATGCTTTCATTACAAAGAATGTTACAACCTAGAGAAGGATAAATAAGATAACAAAGCTGATTCTCCACCTCACCTCCCAGGGGTTGCACTCCTCAACCTCTGTATTTTGGAAGAAATAGCGTACAGTGTTCGAGAGCCTAGACTCTGACCCTAGCTGCCCGGGGCATTAATTTAGACACTAGTATTTACTAGCTGGGTGACCCTAGGCAGTTTGCTCATCTGTATCCCAGGGGCAGTAGTGATAACTTTAAAGAAACAAATAAGGCGATCCCTTCAGAGAACCCACTCTGATGCCTAGCATGTAATAAGTATTTGATGTATGCAGCTATCACCATTTGATTTTTCGTGTTAGGATTTCCTCCCTCCATGCACAGGCATGTCAATGCTTATGTGTGGCAGAGTTTTTCAGGCACTGGTTGCCACGTCAAAAAAAAATGTTGATCAGACATTTTATCCTATTTCATATATTGAACACCTGAATTTAATGTACTTGTTATACAACTTTACTTTATTGAATCATAGTAATTTATATTGTTGCATAAATCATAAACCTGAATAGGAAATGAAGGTCCATTTTTCCCCTAGGCAGCTGAGAGAGTGATTCGACTTGCAGCTCTCGGAAATAGAGCCAGATGCCTTATGGGATGGTAGAGCGCCAACTTGGCTCCAGGCACAAGGCTCATATTGGGAAGGGAAATGAAAGCTAACCTTACCTGTTACCTTTCCCAGCAAGAAAATTGTAGAGGCAAAGAAAGGAGGGTGAAGAAAGAGTTCCCAGGCCCGTTACCCACCACCTGAATGTTAACAGAGATCTTATTGAAAGCACCACCTCTGTGGCATTTGAACCCATGACCTATGAAACATGAAGCAGCTCTGCTGCCCAAGGTCCTGGAAAAGCTTTCGTCCTGGCAGGTGAAATCAAATTGGCCAAAACTGGCTTCTGGCCAAAATCCCAGAGAGAATCATTACTTTTTCTTTGAGGTGGGAGGAATTGGTGGGAGGGAGTGTCCAAGTTGCTGTAATGACTGTCTTTTTAAGGAACGACCTTGCTAGGGAGAGGGCAATTACCTAGGTTGAAATATAGCCAGAACCTAATATCTCTGCTTTTGTAAGACGTGCTAAGGCATTGTTAATGACCTAAGGTGAAGACCTAGGTTTGCCGGAAAGAAGAGACTGAAAGAAGAGAGGGTGTTAGGCTGAAAGGAAGCAGGCTTGGCTTTTCCAGGCTTCTCATCAGGCATCAATTCAGAGCTGGCTCAGAGGGATGAGCAGTAGCACTGAGGTTGCCTTGAAGGCCTTTCTGATCAACTTGGTATATTGACTCCTTTTGAAGCTATTCATTGGCATTGCTGTTGAGTTGGTGTGGGGTGGGCAGGCTTGTTTAATGCTATGGGGGAATAAAACCAAGTTGTTTGGAAGAGGGCTATTCTGTCCTGCTGGCACATAGGGCTTGGAATGGTTTCAGGGAGTGCTGACCCTAGGACCAGGGAATTCCCATGGGCTTGAGTCAAACACTTTTAGAACAGCCAAGCTCCTCCACCCATCTCCAGGACCCAGGACCGAAGGAGGTGTCCCTCCCCATTTTCCTCCCAGCACACCATTCCCTTGGACCTCTTCTTGTTTTTCACACTCTTCCTCTCTTATACATTTGACCAAATGCTGGTTTTATACATGCTTGGAGATTTTTGCCCAAATCGCAAATATACACTTGTCTTTTTAACACATCTGTACAGTTTATTTCAGGTTACAAAAAGTATTAGCACATATCCATCCTCCCTTCCACCTCATATATCATCTGGGATGTGAGCAAACAGTACCACTTCACAGATGAGAAAACTGAGGCCAAAAATATTGAGCAATTTATTGTGAACCCAAAGACCACAGGAAGTCAGTGATGGAGCTGGCGAATGAACCAGCCTTGACCTAAAGTCCCTGCTTTACTTGGATTAACAAGAAACGCAATCAGTAACCTTACCTGTTACCTTTCCACATTGCCTGTGCAAGAGGAATGATGAACCTCTTTTGCTATAGCATGATAGCTATAGTATCATTCCTCTTGCTTTGTTTTGTATAGTAGATTAGAAATTTGCTGAAATTAGAATTTGTCTGAATAAATTTCATTGTGTATGTTTAAGGTTATGTGCTTGTGATATGCAGGAGAGAAACCATGTATCCCTCCAGCAAGGCTGCCCTGAAGCAGTGCCTCCCTCTGGTCTCTTTGACGCTGACAAGTCACTAGACCCCAGGGCTCCAGTCCTGCTGCATCCCGGCTCCTGGCCCCTCTCCATCTCCCTTCTCCTGGATGAACTGATTTTTTTTTTTTTTTTTTTTTCTGACGGCCCTCCCCCATCTGTTCTACTTACCCCATCTCATCAGGATGTCTTTTTGATTTAAGGCCAAGCCTTCTCTCCTGGGTCAGAGGGGGCCTCCGGTGGGAGCTGTTGCTGCTTTCTGCATTCCCCTTCCCAGCCAGCGTGGGGGCTGTTTCTCGGGAATGACAGGCCTCTCCTCACACCACACCTCGTTTGGTGCCTTTGTTTGCTCGTTTCTTTTCCAAGTCCTGGCAACCGAATAACACCTCAACACAGTTATAAACTTCTACCATGAGTTGTCACTGATGTTTTGCAGGATCGAAACTGCCTGATTTTTTTTCACCTTCTTCCATGTGAGGCTAAATGTCATCCTCGGAATAGCCCAGGAGAGCCTGGCAAACCACCTACCCTGCAGGAAGAGTCCACTCTGGCTAGAGAAGAGACAAACTCTCTAAGCTGTAAAACTGTAGGGGAAACAAAGGGAAGCCAAACCCCCATGGCATGCATTTCTCAGGATCCAGTCACTCATTTATTCAATAGATGTTTAGGAAACACTGACTTCTTAATGGGGCAAGCCTGGTGCTGGGCGCCAGGATTATAATGCAGAGTAAGACGTGTCCCTCGTCTGGAAATGAGAGTGTGGCAAGGTGGTTACTGTGAGATTGGTGAGAATTGGGTGCCAGATATACTTCAAAATAAAATGAGAGGCATAGATCTGTAAGCACCTCCCAGAGTGGGAAGCACTTGGCAAACTTGAGCTTGGTTAAAATTTGAGCTCAGGAGTCCAGCTAAGGATGGAAAAAGTGTGCTCAGGCAGCGGTAAGCATCCAGGAAAGCCCAGGGAAGTGAGTGTTGGAGGGATTGCAAAATCAGAAGAAAGATGAGGCTGGTGCAGAAGGCAGGAGCTACATCAAAGGTTTGAATGGTGCCTTGAGAAACAAGAGCCACCTCTGAAGGCCCTAACCAGATTGATGTTGTAGGTATCATGGAGGCAGGAAGTAGGTGGGATGCTGTTTCATTCTTCCAGGTGAGCAGAGAGGAGGACCTACACCACTATGGTGGCAGTGGGGATGGGTCCACATAGTTTTTCAGAGGCTGAAGCTACAGGGCTTGGAGCTAATGATAAGTGAAAGAGAGGAGAGATTCTAAGGACACCCTATTTCTATCCAAGGCAATTGTTGGATGGCAAATGGTGCATTTGGTGAGATAGGATATACAGGCATTGGTCTGGCAGGGAGGAGAAGGTGAGTTTTATTTTGAATATAAATATTTATTTGACTACTGAGTAGGTATTTGGACTGGTTAACATGAGCTTGGCATGTAAGTCTGGCCTGAAAATGTCTTCTCATAAGAAGGGTATTTGATTGCTGGGTGTGAAAATTTTCGATGACCACCTGGAACCCATTCTCATCCCCTGGAGAACAACAGATAGCACCAGAAGGCAAAAACATCTCAAGTCCATTTGCTTCCAGGGTAGGGGCAAGGCAAGAGTGTGCTGCTGACTTGGGTCTTTTTCTGTCTTCTCTTCCCAGAATCTTGTAAGAAGGCAGGAGTTCTAGACTGGTAAAGAATGTGGTCGGGAATGCAGTTGACAGGGCTGACTGTGCTGTTGACACCATGGACAATGCAGTCTGGCGTCCACACAGACTCCCCACACTCAGAGAGTCATGCTGCAAAGATGCTTTTTCTAGGAAGAGGCCTCTCTCCTCAGTAAGACTCAAGACCTTGTACATAAGACCTCTGTTATGGAAGAAACAAACTCTCTAAGCTTTGATTCAAGCTCCCCAAGCTGTGAGAAGTCAGAAAGCAGCTTAAGGGGAAAGGTACCAAATGGCCACTTCAAATCTGAACCTAAGTCCTCAGCAGGAAAATACTCACAGTCTACAAGGAAAGAAACAAGTGGACTATGGAAGAAACTGAGCCATTAAATCTTATATTGAGTGTTTCCTCTGTCTTTCTCTCTAGATAGATGAATAGATGGATAGATAGATAGATAGATAGATAGATAGATAGATAGATACAGACAGATGGATAGATGGATATAGATGGTGGATAGATACAGACATCTCTCTACGTATCTTATCCTGTATCTATCTATCTATCTATCTATCTATCTATCTATCTATCTATCTATCAATCAATCAATCATCTATCTACCTATCATCTCTCTGTCTATCATCTATCATCTATCTATGTATCTATCATCGGTCTGATTCTTCAAGAATAGGCACCAGAATATGAATGGGTCACTTTTCCATTCATTCAATGTGCAATGACTCAGTCTTCTAGTATTTGGGGACTCCACAATAAAAACGAAAGACAAAATCCTGACCTCTAAGCAGCTTACAGTCCAGGGAGTAATTTTTCTTCTCCTGTTGGGATTGTTTTTGTGGCTCAGCTTCTCACTGTGGGACCTCGGGTGGCCTTTTCTGGCTTTGGAAGTTTCCCTTTGAGGAACATTATGCCCTGAGCGAGCTATGCTAGATGCATTGTATGCAAGCTTTGGTAATGGTCTTTTGGTTTCTTCTACTAAAATTTCCTCCTGATTATAACACTTTCTCTGGATTTCCAATAAGCCCCCTTCCTAATGGAGGTGAGCTACCAACTTGACACACATGAAGAATCCAATTTTCTTTGAATTGAAAAAAGGAAAAGTACCGTTAGTGAGTTTTCATCATTAATTTGGCTTTTATAAAATATAAAAGCACTTGGTTATTGCAGTCTAAACACACATCAACCTTGCTTTGAGGGACTTAGGCTGTGGAATACAAATCATGCTGACCAAGTGCGCAGAATAAAATCACCCTGTGTTCACATTTTACTAATGTAGAATTCAACAAAAAAAGAATGCACTCTTTACAATCACAGGACACATGAGCCCTGAGAAATCATCATGTTTTACCCCTCCTTTAAAGGTGAAGATGTGGAGACCTGGAGGGGCTAGTTACCTGCATTTCCCAGGGCTCAGTCCCCAGAGTCCTAGCCCAGTGTTCTGCTCCCTAAATTGAGGGAGATCTCTCCAGAAAGTCCCAAGTGTGCTCTTTCAGAACCGCCACATCCTCTGCCCAGCTTAGACCTCACAGTCGAGCCTTTTGCAGGGCCTAGTAGATCTGGTGCTCTCCACCCCACCTCTTTCCAAGGCCAAAAATATAGAACATCAGCCGCAGTCTGGGAATCTTATCCATCCTGTAAGCTTCCCCTCCCTCTAGATAGTCACCTCTGTCTAAAGAAACCAGGGAGTGATGCAATGTCCCAAGAGCCACAGCAATAGATAGTACGGACGTTTTACAGATGAAGAGACCGAGGCTCTGAGGGATGAATTACTTACTTAATGAGAGGTTGGTGGGGATGAGAGGCCTGCACTTAATCTCTTTCTATCAAAGCCTTATATGTCCTCACCCACGTATTCCACAGCCTCTTCCAACAGTCACTGCCATTTCTAGTTCTATGCCAGGCTTTGTGCTGAGGGCTCTACAGATGTTACTTAATTTAATCCTTACAGCCACACTGTGAGGCAATGGGTGCAAGAAAGCAAAGCAAGCTTGTTCTGGCCTTTCTTGGATGGCAGAACTTGGCTGTTTGGATGCCTTCATCTTGCTGCAGACACTAGCCTCAGGGTGGCTATGAACACAATGCGGGGGCAATCATGCAGACTGGAAGCAGCCAGGGAAAGCTTGCTGACTCTTCCCCTACTTCTCAGAACAACAAACAAACAGACAAAACTCTTGTATTAGTCAGCTCAGCCTGAGAGAAGGAAATATGACAAACTGGGTGGCTTAAGCAGCAGAAATAATTTTTCTCACGGTTCATTCAGTTTCTGGTGAGGGCTTCCTGCCTTGCTTGTAAGTGGCCACCACCTTCTCATTGTGTCATCACAAGGGACTTCCTCAAAGAGAGAGACAGAGAGACAGACAGAGAGAGGGAGAGAGAGAGAGAGTGCTCTGCTGTGTCTTCTTATAAGGACACTAATCCTATTGTATCAGGGCCTCATCCTTAAAGGCTCCATCTTCAAATCCAGCCACACTGGCAATTAGGGATTCAACATATGGATTTTGGAGAGACACAAACATTCAGTCCGGAGTAATCTTCAAACTACAAATGCCAAATAACAGCAGGCTCAGCCGGACTTTCCAGGGCCACCTTGTTGGGCTTTCACAACTTAGGGTGTTTCCAGATTTGCCTAAATTATCTTTTAAAATTTATATAATTAAAATGCTGATTTTTATTCAAAGTAACTTCCCAAATATGGTGTAGTCAGTTGTCCAAGATTGAGTCGAGCCCAACTGCCCCAGGTTGCCAGGTCTTGCTGCATAGTGGCAATGACGAGGCTCAGGGTTAAGAGCTCTCTTTTCACGATTGATTGCGCAATGCATTAGTCATGATCTTAATAATGAAAATCAATGCACTTCCCATGTCAGTAATGGTGCTAACCTGTCTTATGGGGTTATTATTAACATTACCTCAAGTTAACGTACATAAAGTGCTTTGGATGATGCCTTGCTCATAGTAGGCATTTTATAAGTGTGTGCTACTCTCATCGTTGTGTTGTTGTTGTTATTGGTTATTAAAGCTGTTTTCCAGTTAAATTTAATTCCATTTAACTAAAATCAGTAGCTACTTTATCAATAGGCTGACCTGTACTATGTGAAGCACTGGGTATTTGGTACTGGATAATGGAGACATGGCCTCTGAATGCACAGTGCCTAAAGGTTATCGAAATAACACAGGAATATAACAATACTTGGACAGTGGAAGTGCTGCACTCACCTTGAATGTGGCAGGTGAAATAAAGGGAGTGCTGAACCTGAGGGAAGGTCTGGGTTCTAGTCCTGCCCACCAGCTCTATCAAAGGGCAAAGGCCCTCTTTGGCTTCAGTCCTTTCCTTTGTAATATAATAATTTAGATACATAACCTTGGAGGCTTCCTCACTCTCTGCATTCTCCGAGGTAAGGCACTGAAGACACTCCGCATCCATTGACTTCCCTGTCCCAAAATATCTGCTACAACATTATCTTTTGGTTCATCAGCTTCTGTAGAACAAATTTAGATTCAGTTTGGGTCTATATGTTGTAAGACGGGGATCCCCAATCCCCAGGCCCTGGATCAGTACCGGTCCATGGCTCATTAGGAACTGGGACACACAGCACAAGGTGAGCAATGGGTGAGTGAGCATGACCGCCTGAGCTCCTGTCAGATCAGTAGTGACATTAGATTCTCATAAGAGTGCAAACCTATTGTGAACTGCACATGCGAGGGGTCTAAGTTGTGTGCTCCTTATGAGGATCTAACTAATGTTTGATGATCTGAAGTGAAACAGTTTCATCTCTAATCCATTCCCCTTCCCAGCCCCCATCCACAAAACCCATCCCTGGTGTTGGGGACCACTGTTGTAAGATATAGTTGTGGGAAAAAAAAATCAGTTTTCTAGGCTGCGTAAGTCGTTGATGAACTCTAAATATCTAGATGCCTGGCTGCGTTTACAGTTTTTGCTCAGGTATTTACCATCATGAAAGCAGGATCCAAACACAGAGCTGCACTCATCATTTGGATGTGCTGGGATCCTTTGCCTGCCTGCTCAGTGTCATCTTTTTAAGGACCATGCTGAATGTTCCTTAAGCAATGGTTCATCACCCTTAAGCAATTCCAATCTTGAAAATAACATCTCTCTGCTTTGTTTTTGTGCATCCCCACATGTAGGCCGTTTATGAGTGAATATATGAGAGCTTTCTTCAAGAAGATGAAGGGCCAACAGCCACATCAAGAGAGCAATTGAATGAGGAACTTCTAAATGCCAGCCCTTAAATCGTTCTGGCAAATGGTTTTTCTGCTTGTTTCTTTTCTGGTCCCCAAAGCTTGATGATGGATTGGCATTGGCTGGAAATAGTTGGAGCTGATGATATTAACCCAGTTGCTAGAGGGATGAAGGGCATCTGTTCTCCACAAATAATGGGTCTCATTCTGAGAGTGCTGGCTATCGTAAAGTATCTCAAGTTTTGATGAGGAAATCCTTGGTTGAGAGGCCCTTGCTACACTACCCCATAAATGAAATTGGCTACTACAGAGAAAATGTTGTTTATGAACATTTGAGAAACACACCCAAATGTCTTTTCTAACCTTGTGGGTGGTCATAGTCACTGAGAAAGCTCTATAATCGCCTTTGAAATTTATTGAATTCAGGTAGAGCTATGATTTAACAAAGTTGATGATGAATCATGCTGCACATTACCATTCCTGGGGATGACTTCATTACATTCTTATAGTGGATAGAAGAAATGGAGTGCAAAGAGGTTTTCTTCTTTTCCCAAATTCATTCAGTTATATGTGACAGTATAAGAGCCACAACTCCTCCTGCGTTGGTCTTCTTTGATGGATTTCTACCAGATGCTGAAGTCCTGAGATCTCTTACCTATGTCCATATCTGCAAGATTCATACCTGTAATCTATATGATTACACGGTCTTCATATAGTAAATGAAAAAATCCTTTAACTCCAGGACCTTGGAAAATTCCAATAAAATTCTTTACAGTTGTGCTACCCAGAATCAAATTTTCATGGTTATTTTCCTTTACTAACATTACAGCCTCCATATATTTTGAAATATAGAAAATTCCCCCTTTACTTAAATATTTCCTAGCTTTCCCTTTTCATCGTGGGTACTGACCAATCTTCTGGAAAAGTAATTTAGTTTAGAACTGCAAGAAAGAGTGGCATTTTTATAGAGTTTCTACTTCAGATCATTCATCTGAGAATTTCATTTGCAGAATCTCCTTTCCAAGGTGATTCTGTGGTGACCATCACACTAACATCCCCCTAATAGTAATTCAATTTTAAAATTATGCTTTGGGAGGCTGAGGCAGGCGGATCAGGAGGTCAGGAGATCAAGACCATCCTGGCTAACATGGTGAAACCCCATCTCTACTAAAAAAATACAAAAAATTAGCTGGGCGTGGTGGCTGGCACCCGTAGTCCCAGCTACTCCGGAAGTTGAGGCAGGAGAATGGTGTGAACCCGGGAGGCGGAGCTTGCAGTGAGCCGAGATCACACCACTGCACTCCAGCCTGGGCGACAGAGCAAGACTCCATTAAAAAAAAAAAAAAAAAATTATGTTTCAGGGTTTATCATTTAATCACAAATGGCATCATTTTATGCATCAGATGAATAGAAGCAGGAGTGTACCTTAAAATGCAATTTATAGATTGCTTAGTTATTGATAATTTAAAACAAGTGAACATAGTTGGGTCAAAGCAAACCTCAATGAAAAAGTGAAATAAGTTTATACTTTTTGCACTTGGACTTTTTCCCCATGTTGGTGCTCCAGAGATATTTATTATTTTATTTATTTATTTTGAGACAGAGTTTCTCTCTGTCACCCAGGTTGGAGTGCAATGGTGAGATCTAGGCTCACTGCAACCTCTGCCTCCCGGGTTCAAGCGATTCTCTTGCCTCAGCCTCCCAAATAGCAGGGACTACATGTGTGAGCCACCACACCTGGCTAATGTTTGCATTTTTAGTAGAGACGGGGTTTCACCCTGTTGGCCAGGCTGGTCTCAAATTCCTCACCTCAGGTGATCCAACTACCTTGACCTTCAAAAGTTCTGGGATTACAGGCATGAGCCACCGCTCCCAGCCTCCAGAGATCTTTAGTTCTTCTTAGGTGGAAGTCAGGTCTCTGTGGGATGGGAAGGCTACATCTTCACTTATTATGTGAATGGAGAAAAATAACCGTTACCATCAACTGTTGTTATAAAACATTGCCTAACTCAGCAACTGTCATACGCTGAGTCATGTGCTACCATAAATTGAATTATTTTTCCACCCTTGCGTGATATGGACAGCATCTCACAGGATCCTGAGAATTGTACCTCATCCATAAAAATATACACATGAAAAAATGCTCATCATCACTGGCCATCAGAGAAATGCAAATCAAAACCACAATGAGATACCATCTCACACCTGTTAGAATGGCAATCATTAAAAAGTCAGGAAACAACAGGTGCTGGAGAGGATGTGGAGAAATAGGAACATTTTTACACTGTTGGTGGGATTGTAAACTAGTTCAACCATTATGGAAAACAGTATGGCGATTCCTCAAGGATCTAGAACTAGAAGTACCATATGACCCAGCCATCCCATTACTGGGTATATACCCAAAGGATTATAAATCATGTTGCTATAAAGACACATGCACATGTATGTTTATTGTGGCACTATTCACAATAGCAAAGACTTGGAATCAACCCAAATGTCCATCAGTGACAGACTGGATTAAGAAAATGTGGCACATATATACCATGGAATACTATGCAGCCATAGAAAAGGATGAGTTCATGTCCTTTGTAGGGACATGGATGCAGCTGGAAACCATCATTCTTAGCAAACTATCGCAAGAACAGAAAACCAAGCACCGCATGTTCTCACTCATAGGTGGGAACAGAACAATGAGATCACTTGGACTCGGGAAGGGGAACATCACACACTGGGGCCTTTCATGGGGAGGGGGGAGGGGGGAGGGATTGCATTGGGAGTTATACCTGATGTAAATGATGAGTTGATGGGTGCTGACGAGTTGATGGGTGCAGTACACCAACATGGCACAAGTATACCTATGTAACAAACCTGCACGTTACGCACATGTACCCTAGAACTTAAAGTATAATAATAATAAAAAAACTATTAAAAGAAACAAAAAACAACAACAACAAAAATATACCATTCCTTTTTTTTTTTTTTTAAAGGATCACTGTATAGCAAGCAATAAAGTTTCCTTCCTAGTTGGCTTATATAGTGGTAAGAATCAAGACTTCCTTGTCTTTGCATTTCACCAGAACCAACACAGTGATGCTCCATAAACGTAGACTGAATGCATATTGATTGGCTGATCCCAGAGAAAGGAAGAATTGGAAAGTATAAGGAGATGCTTTTCTGTGCTATTGTATGGTGTATCGAGATCTTGACTGTTATATTCCAATGTGTATGTTCTCCAAAATTTATATATTGACATCTGTCACCAAAGTGGTGGTATTAGGAGGTGGGGTCTTGGAAAGTGATTAGGTCATAGGAGTGGAGCTCTCATAAGAAGGATTAGTGCCCTAATAACAGAGGCCTAAGAGAGCTCATTTGACCCTTCCACCATGTGAGGACACAGTGGGATGACAGTTGCCTATGAACCAGGAAGGTTCATACCCTACTGAATCTACCAGTGCCTTAATCTTAGACTTCTAGCTTCCAGAAATGAGAGAAATACATTTCTGTTGTCTATAGTCCATCCAGTTTATGGTATTTTGTTATAGCAGGCCCCATGAGCTAAGTCATTGACTCAAACACAGATGTGAAGGCCAAAATGGTCACAGAACCATAGGAGAGGCAGAATTAAAAAATCTCTTTTCCATATATTCTGGAACTTTTCAGCAATGAATCCTCAGTATCTTGTTCTTTCAGGCATTTGGAAGTAGAATATAAAAGGTTCCAGTTGTTTCAAAACAATCAATCTATGATGAAACCATTTGGAAAGTTATTACAATGGTAACTTGAGCCTGATATTTGCTTTTTGGGACTTCCTGGCTGCAATTCTCTGCATTATCCCAGCATAATAACAATTCCTAGAGCTATACTCTGTGGTTTGCTACATGTTGTTTAGTTTTTAGTGATGTTGGTGCATAAATAGTGAACTGGAAATAAAATCATTTCTGTACCAGAGTTTTAAAACTGATTTGTAGATTAGCCCTTCAGTGATAGATCTCCGGATCTAGGACTACTCAGTTTATACACGAAGGCTTTGGATTTCTCAAACACTTCCTGAGTGTTGTCTACCCCAATAAGAAAATTGGCTACAAATACAATACAGCAATCTCCCAGCATGCCAGATGTTTCATCTGATCTAAGTCTCTTTAGAGGAGGCCAATTAAAGCAGCATTGATTTATCCCTATCTCTGTTAAAAACAAATTTCCATTCTTTCTTTTGCCATACATAAGGTTTCATCCATAGAGATAAACAATAAGAAACAATGAACTCAGTGTTATGTGTAGCCTTGGTATGCAGTCATCGCACCTGGGACATTCGAGACAGGATTGCAAAGGACTTTGTTAATTGCACACTGAGGCAGATGCCCTTCCTCTGAGGATGGTTTTAGGATAAGTCTGAAACAAATAGTCCCTTCACCTCTTCTTATGACTCACAATGTACACGTGCTATGAAATTATTTTCTCTCATAGACCTATAATGCTGGCTCTACTTGGAAACATAGCCTGAAGCTTGGGAGAAAAAATATAAAATTTAGAACATCTTCCTCTATGTATAGCATATGCTCAAAATATATTTTCACTTTTTAGAGCTACATGTGGCAATATTTTCATGTTCATGGAGGAAAAAACAGCCCATTTCTGGAAGTCTGAGGTTTTTTTTTGTTTTGTTTTTCTTCCTGTTTAGAAGCTGTTGTGATGTTTATAAATATCCCTAAACAAATAGCTCAATTTCAAATTTTTGTGAATAGCAATTGTTTGAGAAAAAGCAAAGGGAAATATTCAAAGCAGAGGCAGTTTTGCTTCCTGAAAATGGGTGATTTGCCTAAAGAATGTATTTCAGAAGTTGCAGAAACAAGCCCATTTCATCTCAGTTTTTATCCCACGTGCAAGTTATATTAATTTTTGTGGATGAGTTACAGACTTAGAAAAAGAGAGGCAGGGGGATTGGTAATGGAGAAACAGAGTGACCCACACTCTATAAGAGCAGAGAGTGAGTTCTTTACGGACAACTCATTTTATTTTCAGCTTTAAGGCTTTCATCACTAACAAAAAGGTTTACAAATTAATGGAGCTTTCTCTGTCACTGGTAGATTAAACACTACAGACAACATCTGATGGTTACATAAAACCACAATTCACATATTATCAGCAGTAGAAGGGTTTATAATGCTTGGGTCATTTGTTAACTTACATCTCTTTTCCATATCACCCCAAGATCAAAGTGTGGAGAAACAGGATTGATAAACACTGGAAGCATTTTTTTGAGGACACAACTCATCACACCGCTCTCTATATAACATTTCCTTATTTAGCAAATATCAGTTCTACTGGCAATGAAAGCTGCAATGCTGAAGCGTCATTTTCTTAAGCCTATTGGAATCATTGGAGCACATCAAGGAGAACAAACAAAACTTGTGGTCAAGAGGCAAGAAGGATACAGGTATTGATGGTCAGATGGAGAAAATCTTGCCAGGAATACAAACTTTTGTGTTCTAAAGTAGGAATACTGTGTCTGTGCTTGCTTTCTCTGTTCTGACAATCTATTCTCTCCATTCTGGTTAAAGACTCAGATTCAGCCTACTAGTGAACATTGGTCATGGAGTAAACTCACTTTTGTACTGGGTCCTACAGTATACACAGTGCCTCTGCATAGGAATCCACCTGATCTTCACCATGCAAGTGTTGGTGTCTCAGTCCTACAGAAGAACCAAAGCTCTGAGAGGTAAAATGATGCCCCTAGAGTTATGCAGCCAGCCAGTTGCAGTTCTTCAGTTCCTATGAAAGCCAAATCTTTTGCTTCTATTCTTTCTAAGACACAACATTTCTCTAAATTGAAGGGGAAGGGGAGAAAAGAGTTGGGTTTTGTGCCCAGCTGCACCACTTTGTCACCATCTGGCTTTTCATGCATCTATTTGCATATCCAGTTTGGGGAAATTAGTATTTATAAAATAGCCCCAACTGACCCACTGGGTCAAGTTATGCTGCTTCTCCCCAAGTATGCAAATGTGTTATGTCCTATAGGGTCAGGATAGAGTTCAAGGCTTAAAGTTCGGAGAATTAGACATATGGTACCAAAATATCCCTCAATTATGGGCTAAACATGTCATGCATCTTTTTAAAAATATATCTTCACTTTTCATGGCCTCTTTAGTAGTGAACAGCTCTGTGACTAAAAACAACAGTTCCACAAGTTTATTATCTATGGCGTGAGTAGTATTTTAAAAAAATTGTTTTGTATTAGGAAAGCAATTTAGTTTCATTGTAGGTAATTTATATATACATATATTTTGAGATGGAGGTTTGTTCTTGTTGCCCAGGCTGGAGTGCAGTGGCGCGATCTCGGCTCACTGCAACCTCTGCCTCCCGGGCTCAAGCGATTCTCCTGCTTCAGCCTCCTGAGTAGCTGGGATTACAGGCACTCGCCACCACACCCAGCTAATTTTGTATTTTTGGTAGAGACAGGGTTTCTCCATGTTGGTCAGGCTGGTCTTGAACTCCCTACCTCAGGTGATCCGCCTGCCTCGGCCTCCCAAAGTGCTGGGATTACAGGCTTGAGCCACCATGCCCAGCCTATATATTTTTTAAAAGTGAAAAGAAGCAAATAATTTACCTACAATGTTACCTCATGATTTCAGCTTATTTATTTTTAATTTTTTCAAATTAATTTCATCTGTTTATATCCTAGCCATAAATTTTTAGTATCATGTCATGTTATGAAATGTCATATAACTGAAATAATTACTAAAATGGAATAATTATTTTATATATTAATTTTCTTTTCTTTCTTTCTTTCCTTTTTTTTTTTTTTTTTTTTTGAGATGAAATCTCGCTCTGTTGTCCAGGCTGCAGTGCAGTGGCATGATCTGTGCTCACTGCAACCTCTGCCTCCCAGATTCAAGTTATTCTCCTGCCTCAGCCTCCCAAGCAGCTGGAATAACAGGCGTGTGCCACCATGCTCGGCTAATTTTTGTATTTTTAGTAGAGACAGGGTGTCACCATGTTGGCCAGGCTGGTCTTGAATTCCTGACCTCAGGCAATCCACCTGCCTCGGCCTCCCAAAGTGTTGGGATTACAGGTGTGAGCCACTGCACCTGACAATTCTTGAGATATTTAAGCGGGATTATTAAGGAATAATAGACATAAAATAAATTGCACATATTTAAAGTGTACGATTTTGTTAAGTTTTGACCTACATGTATACTTGTGGAACCATCAGCACAATCCAGATAATACACATATTCATCACTCCCCAAAAGACTGCTCATGCTCTCTTGTAATCCCTTCCTTCTTGCCCTTCCCCACACTTCCATTCCCCATGCAAACAGTAATTGATTTTCTCTTAATATCAATTATTTTATATTCTCTGGGACTTTATATAAATGGAACCATAGCAGTGTTCTTTGCTTTGCATCATTTACTCAGAATACTTATTTTTTATTCATTGATGTTATGTCTCTCATTTTTTCCTTCCTTTTCAGTAGTAAGTAGTCTATTTTATGGATGTACCAAAATGTGTTTATTTATATATTGATGAACATTTGAGTAGTTTCCAGGTTTGGATATTACTACAAGTCTTTATATGGACTTTAATTTATCTCAGGGAAATACCAAATAATAGAATTGCTGTATCATCTGGTACATCATTGCTTAACATTTTAAGAAATTGCCAAACTGTTTTTCCAAAGTGGTTATACTGTTTTCCATTTCTCACTATAGTTGTATGAGAGTTCTAGTCCTCTACCTCATGCCAACACTTGGAAGGGCCAGTCTTTTACATGGAGGGTCTAGTCTAACGGATGTGTAAGTGGTTTCTTACTGTAGTTTTAATTTGCATTTACCTAATGACCACTACTGACGTTAGGCAACTATTTTTGTCTTATTTGTCATCTGTATGCTCATTTGAAAATTTTAATGGTTTCCTTATTATCAAGTTTTGAAAGGTCTTTATATATTCTGCTTGCAAGTCCTTTATCAGATACGTGATTTGCAAATATATTCTCCTTATGTGTGGCTTGTCTTTTCATTCTCTCAACTGTACCTTTCAAAGAGAGTGCATTATTAATTTTGATTAAGTTAAAAATATGAAAATTTTATTCTATGGATCATTCTTTGGGTGTCTTGTCAAAGAAATGTTTGCTCAACCAAAAATTACAAGCACTTTCTCCTATGTTTTCTAAGTTTTTAAAAAAACTTTTATATTAGGTTCAGGGGTACATGTGCAGGTTTGTTATATAGCTGAATTGCATGTCATCAGGATTTGATGTACAGATTATTTCACCACCCAGGTAATAAGCATAGTAACCCATAGGTAGTTTTTTTATCTTCACCCTCCTACCATCCACCCTCAAGCAGGCCTTGATGGTTGTTGTTCCCTTCTTTGTGTCCGTATATACTCAATGTTTAGCTCTCACTTACAAGTGAGACTATGCAATATTTGGTTTTCTGTCCCTGGGTTATTCACTTAAGATAAGGGTCTCCAATTTTATCCCTGTTGCTGCAAAGAACGTGATTTTGTTCTTTTCTGTGGCTGCATAGTGTCTCCGTGGTTTATATGTAGCACATTTTTTTCCAGTCTACCACTGGTGGGGATTGAGGTTGATTCCATGACTTTGCTATTGTAAATGGTGCTTCAGTGAACATATGCATGCATGTGTCTTTATGGTAGAAAATTTTATATACCTTTGGATATATACCCAGTAATGGCATTGCTGGGTTGAGTAATTCTGTTTTAAGTTCTTTGAGGAATTGCCACACTGCTTTCCACAGTGCCTGAATTAATTTACATTCCCACCAGCAGTCTATAAGCATTCCCATTTCTCTGTAACCTCACCGGCATCTGTTATTTTTTGACTTTTTAGTAATAGCCATTCTGACTTGTGTGAGACGGTATATTATTATGGTTTTGATTTGCATTTCTCCAATTACTAATGATGTTTAGCATTTTTTGTTTGTTGGCCATGTGTATGTCTTCTTTTGAAAATTGTCTGTTCATATTCTTTGCCCACTTTTCAGTGGGGTTGTTTGCTTTTGCTTGTCAACTTGTTTAAGTTCCTTATAGATGCTGGATATAAGACCTTTTCCAAATGCATAGTTTGCAGGTATTTTCTCCCATTCTGTAGGTTGTCTATTTACTCTGTTGATTCTTCACATTTTGCTGTGCAAAAGCTCTTTAGTTTAATTAGATCCCATTTGTCAATTATTGTTTCTGTTGTAGTTGCTTTTGGTGTCTTTGTCATGAAATCTTTGCCAGAGCCTATAACAAGAATGGTATTTCCTAGATTATCATCCAGGATTTTCATATTTTTAGGTTTTGCATTTAAGTGCTTAATCCATCTTGAGTTGATTTTTGTATATGATGTAAGGAAGAAATCTAGTTTCAATCTTCTGCAAATGGCTAGCCAGTTATCCCAGCACCATTTATTGAATAGACAGTCATTTCCCCACTGCTTGTTTTTGTTGTCATTGTCAAAGATCAGATGGTTGTAAGTGTGTGGTGTTATTCCTGGGCTCTCTACTCTGTTCCACTGGTCTGTTTTTGTAGTAGTACCATGCTGTTTTGGTTACTATAAACTTGTAGTATAGTTGGAAGTTGGATAATGTGATGCTTCCAGCTTTGTTCTTTTTGCATAGGGTTGCCTTAGCTATTTGGGTTTTATTTGGTTCCATACACATTTTAAAATGTTTTTTTTCCAATTCCATGAAGAATGGCATTGGTAGTTTGAGAGGGATAGCATTGAATCTGTAAACTGCTTTGAACAGTATGGCCATTTTAACAATATTGGTTCTTTCTATCTATGAGCATGGAATGTTTTTCTCTTTGTTTATGTCATCTCTGATTTCTTTGAGCAGTGTTTTGTAATTGTCATTGCAAAGATCTTCCTGGCTAGCTGTATTCCTAGATATTTTATTCTTTTTGTGGCTATTGTAGATAGGATTGCATTCTTGATTGACTCTCAGCTTGGACCTTGTTGGTGGATAGAAATTATGTTCAATTTTATTGAAAACCCTTTCTGCATCTATTGAGATGATTATGTGGTTTTTCTTTTTAGTTCTGTTTATGTAATGAATCACACTGACTGATTTGCATATGTCGAGTCAATCTTGCATCCCAGGGAGAAAGCCTACTTGATCATGGTGGATTAGCTGTTTGATCTGCTGCTGGTTTGGTTTGCTAGTATTTTGTTGAATATGTTTGCATTTATATTCATCCAGGATATTGGCTTGAAGTTTTCTGTTTCTTGTATCTCTGGCAGGTTTTGGTATTAGGGTGATTCTGGACTCATACAACGAGTTAGGGATTTTTTTTTTTTTGGAATATTTTTCAGTAGGAATGATATCACGATATCACCTCTTCTTTTTTTTTTTTTTTTGAGATGGAGTCTCTCTTTGTCACCCAGGCTGGAGTGCAGTGGCAGGATCTTGGCTCACTGCAAGCTCCGCCTCCCAGGTTCATGCCATTCTCTTGCCTCAGCCTCCTGAGTAGCTGGGACTACAGGGGCCCACCACCATGCCCAGCTAATTTTTTTGTAGTTTTAGTAGAGTCGGGGTTTCATCGTGTTAGCCAGGATGGTCTCGATGTCCTGACCTTGTGATCTACCCGTCTCGGCCTCCCAAAGTGCTGGGATTCAGCCCTTCTTTATACATCTGGTAGAATTGGACTCTGAATCCATCTGATCCTGGGCTTTTTCTGGTTGGTAGGCTTTTTATTACTGATTCAATTTTGGAACTCCTTATTGGTCTGTTCAGAGATTCAGTTTCTACCTGGTTCTATCCAGGGAGGTTGTATGTTTCCAGGAATGTACCCAATTTGTCTAGGTTTTCTAGCTAATGAGAGGGTTTTTGTTTGTTTTTTTTGTTTGTTTGTTTTTTTGTATTTCTGTGAGGTCAGTGTTAATGTCCCCTTTGTCATTTCTCATTGTATGTTTCTGGATCTTCTCTTTTTCTTTATTAGTCTATCTAGTGATCTATCAACCTTAGTTATTCTTTTTAAAAAAATCAACTACTGGATTCATTGATCTTGTGTATGGTTTTTCATGTTCGATTTCCTTCAGTTCAGCTCTGATTTTGGTTATTTCTTGCTTTCTGCTAATTTTGGAGTTGGTTTGTGCTTGTTTCTCTAGGTTGTTAATTTGAGATCTTTCATACTTTTTGATGTGGGTGTTTAGTGCTATAAACTTCCCTCTTGGCACTGCTTTAGTTGTATCCTACAGATTCTAGTATTTTTGTTCTCATTGGTTTCAAAGGATTTCTTGATTTTTGTCTTAATTTTATTGTTTACCCAAAAGTCATTCAGAAGCAGGTTGCTTAATTTCAATGTAATTGTATGGCTTTGAGTAATTTTCTTAGTATCAATTTCTGTTTTTACTGTGCTGTGGTCTGTGAGTGTGTTTTGTAATACTTACATTTTTTTAAATTTGCTGAGGCTTGTTTTATGCCTGATTGTGTGGCCAGTTTTAGAGTATATGCTTTGTATAGACAAGAACAATGTTTATTCTGTTGTTTTTGGGTGGAGCATTCTGTATATGCCTTTTAAGTCTATTGGTCAAGTGTCAAGTTCATGTCCCAAGTATCTTTATTATTTTTTCCACCTCGATGATCTGTCTAATCCTGTCAGTGTGGTGTTGAAGTCTTCCAGTATTATTGTGTGGTTATCTATTTTCCTAAGCATTTTATGGTTGAGTTTAATTTCTATGATCTATTACAAGTTAATCGTACATGGTACAAGATAGATCAACGTTTATTTATTTATTTGCACAGGACATTCAATTGTGCTAGCACAATTTTTTGAAAAGCCTATTCTATCTCTGATGAGTTGTCTTTATACATTTGTTAAAATAATTACTTCGCTATATATGTTTTTATATATTTCTGAATTCTCTATTCTATACCATGCCTGACTTGCCTATTGTAATACCAACACAATAGTGTCTTCATTACTGTAACTTCATATTAAGTTCTTCAATCAGGTAGTGTTAGTTCTTCAACTTTATTCTTTTTCAAGGTTGTTTTGGGAATTCTATGTTGCATTGTCACATACATTTTGGAATCAGCTTGTCAACTTCTAAAAAGGTTTCCTGGGCTTTTAATTGGGGTTGCCATACATAAAATGTCATTTTTTTTGTTTTTTTGTTTTTTTGAGACGGAGTCTCTCTCTGTCGGCCAGGCTGGAGTGCAGTGGCACGATCTCGGCTCACTGCAAGCTCCGCTTCCCGGGTTCCCGCCATTCTCCTGCCTCAGCCTCCCAAGTAGCTGGGACTACAGGCGCCCGCCACCTTGCCTGGCTAGTTTTTTGTATTTTTTAGTAGAGACGGGGTTTCACCGTGTTAGCCAGGATGGTCTCGATCTCCTGACCTAGTGATCCGCCTGTCTCAGCCTCCCAAAGTACTGGGATTACAGGCTTGAGCCACCGCGCCCGGCCATAAAATGTCATTTCATCATGTAAAGCTATGAAATCATCAACATGACAGAACATTCCTAAGTGATTATGTACCCAGTAAATCATCAAAATACATGAAGAAAAGTTAATATAAGTCCAAAGACAAATAAACAAGTTTATAGCAATGGTCAGAGATTTCAGTAGTCTCTCTCAATAGTTTATAGAACAAGTATATACTACATCAGTAATAATATAGAATATCTAAATAACACAACCAACCAACTAGAATTCATTAGTATTTATAGAATACTCCATTTAAAATAGCTGAATATGTATTCTTTTCAAACACATGTGGAATAATTACCAACATATACCATATTCTTCATTCCTTGGATATCTTGCTTGGTTATGGGGTATAATCCTTTCTTATATTGTTGGATTTGGTTTGCTAGAAATTTGGTGGGTATTTTTGTGTCTATATTTACAAAGGATATTGGTTTTGTAATGTCTTTGTCTGGTTTTAGAACCAGGGCAACATCAGTTTCATAGAATAGATTAGATAGTGTTCCCTCGTCTTCTGTTTACTGTACAAGTTTGCAAAGAATTGGTATAAATTTTAAAAAAATGTTTATTTGAATTCACTAGAGAACCCATCTAATTCTAGGCTTTACTTTCTGGACATTTTTAAAATTACTAACTTAATCTTTAACTTGTTATACATATGTTTATATTTCTTTTTATTTTTAGTCAGTGTTAGCAGTTTGTGGCACTTTGCTGCTTCATCTAGGTTTTCTAATTTGTTGGTATGCAGTTGTTTATATTATTTCCTTGTAATTACTCTTATTTCAGTAAGGTTGGTAGTTATGTCCCCTCTTATTCTTAATTTTAGTAATTTGAGTCTTTTTTTTTTTTTTTGGTCAATCTAGCTAAAGATTTGTTAATATTGATCTTTCTGAAGAACTAATTTTTGTGATCATTGATTTGCATAGTGTTTTTCTATCCCCTATTTCATTTCTTTCCATTCTAATCTTAATTATTTCTTTTCTTCTGTTTCTTTTATTTCTTTGTTATTCTTTTTCTTCTATTTCTTTTGCTTTAGGTTTAGTTTGCTCTCCCCTGCCCCGTCCCCCTCAGTTTCTTAAGGTGGAATTTTAGGTTGTTCGTTTGAGATATTTCCGGTTTTTTAAAAAATTAGTCTTTCTCTCTAAACAGTGCTTTAGCTGTATTCATAAGTATTGGTATGTTATATATAATTCATCTAAAATCGTTTTCCAATTTTCTTTAAGATTTCCTTTTTAATTCATTGATTACTTAGGAATGTGTTGTTTAATATCCACACATTTGGGAATTTCTAACATTTCCTTTTGTTATTGATTTCTAATTTATTCTATTTGGTTGGAGAATATACTTCATATAATTAAAATTATTTTGTTTTTTTAATCAAGTTTAATTTTATTTTAAGTTATGGGATACATGTGCAGGACATGCAGGTTTGTTGCATAGGTAAATGAACATGTGCCATGGTGGTTTGCTGCACCTATCAACCCATCACCCACGTGCATTAAGCCCCACATGCATTAGCTGTTTATCTTGATGCTCTCCCTCCCGCCATTCCCCTCACAGACCTCAGTGTGTGTTATTCCCCTCCCTGTGTCCATGTGTTCTCATTGTTCAGCTCCCACTTATAAGTGAGAACATGCAGTGTCTGGTTTTCTGTTCCTGTGTTAGTTTGCTGAGGATAATGGCTTTCAGCTTCAACCATATTCCTGCAAAGGACATGATCTCATTCCTTTTTATGGCTGCATAGTATTCCATGCTGCATATGTACTACGTTTTCTTTATCCAGTCCATCATTGATGGGCATATGGGTTGATTCCTTGTCTTTACTATTATGAATAGTGCTGCAGTGAACATATACGTGCATGTATCTTTATGATAGAATGGGTCAAATGGTATTTCTGCTTCTAGATCAGTTGACACTCACCCATGAAGGAAGCATTTAAACCAGTCCAAGCCAGAGGGGAATTGCCAGTCTTAGTGGTTAGTTCCTCCAAGACTCTCCATTGCAGGCTAAAGTGCTCTGGGGCTCTAACAGTCTAGGCCACAAGGACTGCAACTCCTAGGTGAGTCCTAGCATTGAACTGGGCCCAGAGTCCATGGACTGGGGGTGGGAGGAACACATCCTATAGATACATGCTGAGGTGGCTAAGGAAATGCCAACATCACCCGTTCTCTAACCCCAGGTTGCACAGCTCATGGCTCCAGAAAAGACTCCTCCCTTCCAGTTGAGGTGAGGGAAAGAGAAGGATGAATGGGAGAATATTCTCTTACATCTTGGATACCAGCTCAATCACAGCAGTATAGGTTACCAGTCAGAGTCATGAGGATCCCTTTCCAGGCCCTAGTTTCTGGATGACATTTCTAGACACTATGGGCCAGAAGGGAACCTACTTCCTTAAGGGGAAGAACCCAGTACTGGCAGGACTTATTATTTGCCAACTGAAGGGCTTTGAATAACCAGCAGTGATACCTAAGTAATGTATCATGAGCTTTGGATAAGACTCTGAGACTTGGTGGTTTCAGGTGAGACTCAACACATTACCAGCTGTAGTCGCTATGAGATGCGACCCCTTGCGTTTGAAAAACAGCAGAGGGAAAAGTAAAAGGGACTTTGTATTGCACCTTAGGCACCAGCTTGGCCACAGGTGGTAGAGCACCAAGTGGGCTCTTGGGATCCCCAATTCCAGGACTTGTCTCTTGCATGGCATTTCTGGATATGCCCTGGGCCACAGGGAAACCCACTGCCCTCAGTGGTGAGTCCCAGGCCAGGCAGCTTTCACCACAAGGCGACTGAAGAGCCCTTGGGCCTTCAAAGAACATCAGCAGTAGTCTAGCAGTATTCCCCACAGGCCTGTGTTGGCAGTGGCCACACGATAAGGATCCTCCGCCTTTGGAAGGGGAGGGAAGACTGGGAGAGACTGTTTTGTAGTTTGAGTTCCAGTCCAACCACAGTACAACAGAAAGCCAAGTAGACTTCTAAGGTTTTTGACTGTACTATCTGGCTTCCAACAGCACCTCTGGACATGCCCAGAGCCTGGGAGAACTCACTGCCTTGAAGGGAAGGACACAGGCTTGTCTGGCTCTGCCACCTGATGATTATGGAGCCCCAGGGCCTTGAGCAAACATAGGAAGTAGTCAGGGAGTAGTTACACCAGGCCTTGTGTGAGACCCAGTGCTCTGCTGGTTTCAGGTGGAACTCAGCACAGTCCT
>NC_045439.1:130836323-130863910 GCF_002776525.5 Piliocolobus tephrosceles
GAAAAGAACAAGAGCCTTTGCCTGGCAATCCAGAGAGTTCTTCCAGACCTTGTCCAAGACCATTAAGGTAATACCTCTATGAGTCTACAAGAACCACAGAATTACTGTGATTGAGGTGCCCCTTAATGCAGATGCAGCTTAGATCACAGCATCTAAGTCCATTTGAATGTCTGGAAAGCTTTTCCAAGAAGGATGAGTACAAACAAGCCCAGACTATGGAGACTATGATAAATACCTAATTCTTCAATGTCCAGACACAGAAGAACATCCACAATCATCAAGATCACCCAGGAAAACATGACCTCACCAAATGGACTAAATAAGGCACCAGGGACCAATCCTGGAGAAACAGAAATATGTGACAGTTCAGAAAGAGAATTCAAATAGCTGTTTTGAGGAAACTCAAAGAAATTCAAGGTTAACACAGAGAAGGAATCCAAAATTCTATCAGAAAAATGTAACAAAGAAATTGAAATAACTTATAAAAACAATCAGAAATTCTGAAGCTGAAAAATGCAATTGGCATGTGGAGGAATACATGAGAGTTGTTTAATAGCAGAACTGATCAAACAGAAAAAATAATTAGTGAGCTTGAAGACAGGGTATTTGAAAATACACAGTAAACGGAGACAAAAGAAAAAAGAATTTTAAAAAGACACGTTAAAATTTACAAAGTTTACTATTCTTACTGAAATTCATGCTTTTCTTAAAGAAAAGGTTCATTAATTTCCACAAAACTTTGGTTTATTTGCAGCCCTGAAAAGTAGGTTTTGACATTTTTTCTTAGTGTTCTTGTTGTTTTTATAAAGGAGTACATTTCTACAGGTCCTTACTCTACCATTCCAGAAGTGCTTATCCTAGCTTTCTTTTGATCAGGGTTAAGAGGATGTATCATTCCTCATTTTTAAAAATTCTATTTAACTTGGTAATATAGTTTAAGTTCACTTCCTAGAGGTCACAAATATTTGACTCGTGCTTTTTTAAAAAAAATTCCTGTGTTTTCATTGGGATGTTTAAATGATGCACATTTGATGTAATGACTGATACAGTTAGATTTACATCTGCCGTCTTGCTATGTGATTTACACTAGATTCATTAGGTTTTTGTTTCCCTTTCCTCCTTTACTAACTTCTTTTGGATTAACTGATTCAATTTTTGTAATTTCATGTCCAGGTTGGATTGTTAGCTGTAACTTCTTTTGTTGCTTATAGATTGATTTATGATTTACATAGTATAACCCTCTATTTTATCACAGTGCATCCTCAAGTGATATTACACCGTGGAACCTTACAATCATCTATTTCCTTTTCTTCTCTCAACATCTTTGGGCTACAGGAGCTACACATTTTTTTAAAATGTGTTTTTAAGCAAATACTAAATTGTTACTCTTATTTAAATATTAATTAACTTTAAATATATTTAAATAATAAAATAAATTATGTATTTTGTATGTTTTTAATCCTTGAAAATTTCTGGTATTCTTCCTTCCTTTGTGTAGATTCATATTTTCATCTAGCATCATTTTTCCTTCTGCCTGTAGGATGTCTTTTGACAATTTTTGTTAGTGTGGATCTGCTGGTGATAAATTATTTCTGCTTTTTTTACATCTGAAAAAATCTTAATTTTGCCTTTATTTTTGAAGATTATGTTTTCTTAATTCTAAGTTGACTTTTAAAAATTCAGTATTTCAAAGATATTGCTGTACTGTCTTCTGGCTAGCTTTGTTTCTGATGAGAAATTTGATGTCATCCTTATATTACGTATCTCCTTCCTGTGAATTCTTTTGAAATTTTCTCTTTATCAGTGGCTTTGAACAATTTGATTGTGACGTACCTTAGTGTAGTTTTCATTATGTTTTCTGTGCTTGGTTTATTGAAATTCCTAGACTTATGACTTTATAGTTTTCATTAAATTTTGACATTGTAAGATATTATTTCTTCAAATATTTTGTTGCACCCAGGTTTTCTCCATCTTAATATCTAAAGCTCAAAATCTCGGTGTCATACTTAACTTCTCTCTTTCTCTTTCATGACACATTTATTAATAAGTCTTTTTTGTTTCTTTATTTAAACTATATCTTGAATCTGTCCACTGATCTCCATTTCCACTACCACCTACAAAATTGCAGCTGCATGATCTGTGCAGCTTGATATGATAGACTCATGAGTGGTCTCTTTATTGTCCTCTCTCTTCTTCCCCAAACCATTCTCCACTCATATCCATAGTTTTTATTTTTCCACTGCTTGAACCCATTTTATGGTTTTGCCTTACCTTTTTTTTTTCTTTGACAGAGTCTCACTCTGTTGCTCAGGTTGGAGTACAATGGCACTATCTTGGCTCACTGCAACTTCTGCCTTCTGGGTTCAAGTGATTCTCCTGCCTCAGCCTCCCGAACAGCTAGGATTACAGGTGCCCACCACCACGCCCAGCTAATTTTTGTATCTTTATTAGAGATGAGAGTTCACCATATTTTTCAGGCTGGTCTCAAATTCCTGACCTTGTGATCTGCCCACCTCGGCCTCCCAAAATGCTGGGATTACAGGCGTGAGCCACTTCACCTGGCCACATGTTTTAAATAACATTTTTTTTTGTTACAGGGTTGTCTAGATGAGAAAAGTTGCAGAGATAGTTTGGTGAGTTTCCTTATACCCTGTACCCAGTTTGCTCTATTTTTAACAACTTACATAATTATAGTATATTTTTCACAACTAATGAACTAATGCTGATATATTCAGATTTCATTACTTTTTGCCCAATGTCATTTTTCCATTCTAGGATCCATCCAGAACCCCACATTGCATTTAGTCATCTTATATCTTAATCTCTTCTGGACTCTGCTAGTATCTCAGAATACCAGAGTGTTTTTTGATGACCTTGACAGTCTTGAGGCATAGTAGCCAGATATTTTGTAGAATTTGAGTTTAAATTAAATTTGAGTTTATCTGATGTGTTCTCATGGTTAGTCTTGAGTTATGAATTTTTGTGAGGAAGATCACAAAGGTGAAGTAACCTTGTCATTACATCTTATCAAGGGTTCCTAATGTTAACATGACATGCCACCAATGATGTTAACTTTGATCACCTTGCTGAGATAGTGTTTTCCCAATTTCTCCAGTGTAAAGCTACTACCCCTTCATACCTTTCTCTTTATAAGCAAGCCACAAAGTACACCCAAACTTAACAAGCAGCAAATTAAGCACCACCTTTTCAAGGAAGAAATAGGTATATAGATTATTTCAAATTCTTCTATATGGAAGATTTGTTACTTTTCTCCCTTTTGTTTATTTACTTAATCATTTATTTATATACATGTGGAGTCATGGATGTTTATTTCATACTTTTTTAGATTATAATCTTTAAGTAAGCTACATTTTTAATCTTGTTGCTCAAATTATTCTAGTGTTAATTATTGAGAACCCTTTCATTTGGCTCCTATGTCCCTTTGGCATACCCTCATCATTTTCTCTTTTGAGAACTTCTTGAACTTCTTTACTTATGGGACTGCAAATGCTCTAGGGTCATCTTGTATGCTCCCTGCTCCAGCCCTGGAATGAGTCATTTCTCCAAACCATCCTGCTTCATTTTGCTGGGAAATACTATACAAAGTCACAATCTGGGCACCTATCACATTTTGAATTAGATTCAAACTCCATTTTTTAGCTCATAAGACCTTGAAGTATTTGATCCCATTCTGTTCTAGAAACAAGGTTTCAGTTAGTTCCCAAACTATCTCAGTCTCCTTTCTGCCACAGGACATTTGCCCTTGTTCCGTCTGTCTATAATGTTCTTGACTAGGTTCTTTACAGGACAGGCTCCTTGCAAAGTAAAGGTATTTACTTTTAAATATATCCTCCCCTAATATCCCGTTTAAAGTAGCTCTTCCTCTTCATTTTCTATCACAGAAGTGTGTTTTTAAAAAAATAATCACAAATATCATTGCTTAATTTATTTACTTGTTTATTTGCTGATTGTCTATCCCCACAGTAGGAAGTAAGCTTCATGAGTTCAAGTACCTTCTTGGTTTTACTCTTTGTGTTTTCCTAGCATCTATCACAGAGAAGATAATAAATAAGTACTAATTGAAAGGCTTAGTCCTTCTCTTTACTGCCTCTGATGTGGATGTTATCTATGTATTTACATGCTTACTCTTCCTGCAATCCTTTTTTATTTTCTCTGTCTCCCATGATTGCATAAATCTGACCTTATAGAGACCACTTTGTCTTTAAATTATATTTAGGATTGCTAAGTAGCTTGACATTTATTTTCCTGATCTTACAGCAAAATATTTTCAGAGCTTTGTGATTTTTTTCCCCCTAGTTTCTTTCTTTCGTTCTGAATCATTTCCTGTAGGACTGATAGGATTTTGTGTTTTGTTTTGGTTTCTAATATAGAATGAAGAAAGAGTTTTAGGTTCTTAGTATTATGCTTTGTAAAGGATTGTGATTGTAGTTGATCCCACTCTTAGCAATTTGGCTGCCAATCATCCTCCTTCTCAGATCTATAGCTCAAGAATGAGTTGACATGTACTATGACAAATTAGTTTCTATTTCTGCATAACAACTTACTACCAAATTAGTGGCTCAAAACAATGCACATTTACTGTCTCACAGTTACCATAAATCTGGACACAGCTTAGCTATGCTCTCTGTTCGGTGTCTCAGAAGGTTGCAATCAAGATGATGGCTGGGCTCCAGTCTCATCTGGAAGCATGACTAGGGAGGAATCCATTTCCAAGCTCACCCAGATTGGTGGCAGAGTCTATTTCTTGTGTGGCTGAGATCCCTGCCCTTTTACTGACTAGAGGCTAAAAACTGCCTGTAGGTCCTGGAGCTTGCCTTCCCGTCTCTACCTAACACCCTGCAGTTTCTTGCCATGTGGCCCCATCCATAGTTCAAAACAGGGCTTTTTGCTTCTTCAAGGTCACCAGAGCATCTTTCTCTCTCACTCTATTCTTCTCAGAGCATACCCCCAACTGCCCCAAGCCATACACACACAAACAATCTCGTAAGTTAATCTGAGGAATGACATCTTTTCTTTCACCTTTGCCATATTGGATAGAAGCAAGTCATAGGTTCCACCTGCACTCTAGGAAAGAGGAATACAAAAGGGCATGACTCTTTGGGAGGTCACCTTAAACTCATGATCAATGGAATGACCAGGGTCTGTCTTAGCTCTGTGACATTGACCTGAAAGTCACTCTACCACAACTGCCTGGTTATCTGTCATTCTGAATAGATAAAGTTCATGTTCTCTCTCTTTCTCTGTCCTTCTCTATCTCATTTTTATTTGGTCAAACCACACTCCCTAGAAAGCAATTATTTTATTACGTTTTAGTTTTCAATTGGTATAGGAATAGCATTCATGGTGATGGACTCAGGAAGAATTGATTCTAGAGGCCACCATGAGCATACAGGAAAGGGGTGATCACTGAGTGATCTAGAAACATTTTTTTACTTCCAAGTCCTCCTAACTATTTCAGTCAGAAACAACTGTGAGAGTGGCTGCTAATACAATATCACATGAAACACAAAATCAACAAGCACATATTTTTATTTATTCTCAACACTCCTCCTGTTAAGGGATAGATGGTGTCTTTCTAGGTCTGTTGTCCAAGGGTTTGTTGACAGAGTTTATGTTTCTTTCTCCAGTCCTAATGATTCTTTTATAATTTATGTAGATTTAGAAGTCACAGTTGCCTCACAATGATGGCGGTCTCTAATGATCCATTCACATGTATGCTGTTACAACATCTTCAGTGCCTACTATGTATCAACTCCTCTGTTGGGGGAACAAAGTCGATGAAGAGATTATGATCTCAATAAATCCATACTTTGGTGGAGAAGGAAGACTTATAAACAAAAGGATAACAGAGAAGCTGAGTACAAGTTCTGCAGAGGACGGCAGAAAAAGGAATTTTCTTATGGGATATGGGGAACCAGGGATGTCTCTCAGGGCATGCGATGTCTGACTTGGGTTTTGAAGAAGAGAAGATCACTGAGATGTTAGAAACCAGAAGAAAATTCCAGGCGGGGATCCATAGAGAACTTATGGGCTAAATCCAACGGTGGTTGAGCCAATGTCACAGCTCTGATGACTTTTTAAAAGTAAAATTAAAAACACATATTTTAATAAGTCTTTTAGAGGAAGATTCCCATTTGTACTAGCTTTCTAGGGCTACCATTACAAAGTACCACAAACTGGTGGCTTGGACCACAAAAATTTGTTGCATAGTTCTGGAGGCCAGAAGTCCAAGACTATAGGAAGTTGGTTCCATCTGAGGGCTATGAGGTCTGTTCCAGGTGTCTCTCCTTGGCTTGTAGAGGGCTGTCTTCACACTGTGTCTTGTCATATTGTTTTCCTTCTATGTATGTCTCTGTCCAAATTTCCCTTATAAGGCCAACAGTTATATTGGATTGGAAGCCTTCCTAATGACCTCATTTTGACTTAGTTTCATCTGCTAAGGCCCTGTCTCCAAATAAGGTGACATTCTGGGATCCTGGGAGCTATGACTCCAACACATCTTTTTGAGGAAGGTACAATTTAACCCATAACATTGCTGTAGAGGGCTTGAGACAATACCACATCAAGAGGAGGCCTCAAAGAACTTGAGATGGCTGGGGTATTGGAGAAATTCAAGGCAAGGGTAGCTTATAGGAGCTCAGTGGATGCTGAACTAGTGCTGGTGTTGGAGCAAATGCAGGAGGCCTTTTATCACTGCTTGGATGCAACGTTGTGGGGCCTGGCACATTCTAGAGTCCCATATCTATTGAATGGGCAAATAAATGCATAATAACAGATATCACTGGCAGCCAGTGGGGCTCCCTGCTGCCTTGGCCACCAAGTTCCTTGTCCTGAAGCTGGCACCAAGGAAAGGGGTGATATTGGTTCATGAATTTATTTCCCGCGGTGCTATTTCAACCAGGCACCCTGGGCTCCTTCCAACCTTCCAAACTCTCCTTGTGCCAGGAATATCTGATGCTCACTATACTTCTCATCTGTTTTGTGCTCGACCAATTCCTCTTCACCCTTAAGGCCTTGTCATCATTCTTAAAATGTCTTCAACCACTTAGAGTCCTTCTGTGTGCTCTCTTTTATTCCTAATTATTTTGTGTGAGACTCTTGCGTGCTTACTTAGGCATGAGCTGATAGAAGACAAAAATTTTCTTATCACTGTTAACTACCACCACTACTCCTCCTCTTCCTCCTCCTACTCCTTCTATTACTGCTGCTACCACCACCACCAATACTGTCGATGACAAGAATAGCAATTACTAACATTTGTTGGATATTTTCAGGGCACCAGACACCATGCCAGATTATCTTTAACCCTGACAAAACTCTTTATGTTTGACAAAAAGACATTAGTGAAATGGAAGTATTTACATATAACTCCCAGGCAAGAATTAAGCTCAAGTCTGTCTGATTCCAAAGTCCATGTGGTTAACCTTCACACACACTCACTGGCCACTAGTAACATCAATTGGTACAGCTGTTCCTATAATTCTTACTATTATTTTTATCTCCCTGCAGGTCTCCGAGTTTACTTTGATATATTTCTTGTGACCCATTACTTTAATTTCACAATGATTTCAGGAATAATTATCCCTCATGAGGGAGTGAAAACCAGAGGCCATACCTTTGACTGTTCTCTAGAATAAATTATGGATCATTATGATGGGAAGAGACTAGTCTGTGGACAATTCAGATGTTTCAACTCCAGGATATATGATTTAGGATAAGAAACTGTTAGATGACTGCTGGCATTTTCACTTTGAAAAGTGGTGAAATAAACTTCAATATTTTAGTGTCTGTTAGAACCTCAGGAGCAAGACCTATCATAAGGCAAGTGCAGGACAGCCTCTAATTCAGGTGGGGCCTTAACTTTAGACTTGTGGGGTCATTTCCATATAAGATCATACCTATAGTCACAGATATATTGATAAGGTTCATGAGAAATGTTATCATTTTACTTAATTTTTAAATGTAAATGATGAATATTTGTTATAATTTTTATAAATCTATTTTGGCATTTCTCAATTTAAAAAAATTAAAAAGGATTAAAGTGTTCTAGGTCTCACTCGAGCACTAAGAAGCCCTGAGGAGGGTGTCTAGGGAAATCTTGCTCTTGGCCTGACACCTATAGAAAGGCCACTGGGCAAAGATGTTCAGTTTTGGGTTTTGGGCTATTTCTGCTGAAATGTAAGTTGATCTTTCCAATTCGCTAAGGGGAGGAAAAGTCATGGATTTTCTGGCAGAAAGAGACTTTCAGAGCATAGAGTCCGACTGCCTCATTCTCAGACATGGAATCTGTGGCCACACAGCATTTGGGCCTTGTCCACTCTCACACACTCTTGGTTGTGGGTAAGCCCTAGTCAGTCCTGGGCTGCTGTCCTGCTGTCACTCTGCCTTCTTGAGGTTCAGGGTTCAGAACTCAGACTCTCAACCCATTTATGGACTCCTTTGCGGGCTGAGGTGGAGTGGGGTGCAATAAACAAATGGACCAAGGGAGCCAGAGAGGAGTTTCAAGCAGTAGCGCTTCTGAAGTCCAGTCCTCTCAGGACAGCTGATGGAGATGCATAGGTGGAGTCTTTCCCTCTGGTCAGAGACAATGGCGCTCAGGCTGTGGTGGTCTGTTCTTGCAGCAGATAATGGCAACACTGGTGGATAGAGCCCTCAGAGGGTCACTCTGACCTTGAATCTAACCAGATTAGCTACTGCAGCCTCAGTTTCTGCATCCGTCCATTGGGAATAATGGACTCAATGGGTTATTGTGAGGATAAACCAAGATCAAGCATACACTACATGGGGCCAAAGGACATTCAGTTCCTTTTTCCTCAACTTCCTGGGTGTAGATTACAGTGGGAACCATTTCTGAAGTTAAATGAAATCTATTATAGCAACAAATGGTTACAACCAATAGCAAGGACCTCAGTCTTACCAATTTGACAAGCACACCGCCATTTTTTCTTTTATATGTTTTCACGCCACCATTTTTTTCCTTTTGTATGTTACCTATGTCATCCAAATCCAGGAAATGTTAAGAAATCATGACTACTGTAGTTAAAACCTTAAAATAAAAATAATAAGGACAAAATATAATCCTCAACTGATCATAGTTTTCTTATGATGCACCTGAACCTTAATAAAAATAAATGTAGTCTTGGCCTTCAACAAGCGGGGCCCGTGGGTGCAGTTACAAGGCAGCTGCTGTATTTTTGTCTCCCATTTACCTTTAAATCCACTCTGCATAGTTGATCTGTGGTTCATCTATGATTTTGCTTATCACTGTTAGTTTCTGCAACCACAGGAGTCACAAAAGCACTACCTCAATATAATTATTTAAATGTCCAGTCCTGTTAATCATGAGAAAATATTCTTTCCTCAGCATTCCTCTCCTCTTCTAGCTCTGTCTCACTTCACACTGGCCACTGACCAGATGGCCAGGAGGTCTGGCCGACTTCCTTCTCATCCTGCAAGATTCTCTGCACTTCCTCCTCCCTCCAGCTCAGAATGGTTATGAGGCTGACAGGATTGGAGTCGCAGCAAGAAAAAGAGTTAAGACCAACAGAAAAACAGGTGGGTTTTTTTTTTTTTAAGAGCTGGGGGGTCTCATTCTGTCACCCAGGCTAGTGTGCACTGGTGCAGTCGTGACTCACTGCAGCCTCTGCCTCCTGGGATCAAGGGATACTCTTCAGCTTCCTGAGTAGTTGGGAATACAGGTGCACACCACCACACCTGGTTAGTTTTACAGGTGACTTCTTACCTGACTGTTACTGACCTGGTCACCCAGCTCTGTACTCTCCGATCTTGGAATATATTTAAAATATTCTATTCTGAGATTATCTATCTATCTATCTATCTATCTATCTATCTATCTATCTATCTATCTCACACACACACACGGTGACACACACATGCACACACATACATCTCTGAGCCCCTCTCACCAATTGTTCTCTCTTGGTGGGTTTAATACCCCCCTACTTCAAATGGTCACTTGTGACTTCCTCGCTGCTTCTGACCACTTTCTACTGAAGTTCTCTTCTTTCCTGGTAACCCTCTGTCATGTATCTAAGGCAGGCCTAGACCTTTATCCTGTGTGGATCACAGCTGGACAACAGGAAATATCAAGCATTCATTCTTCTGACAAACTCTGGGGTGCAAGTCTGTGCCCACATAGCATCAGCCACTACGGTCTTCCATAATCAGAGAAACCAGCTTAGGCACTGTGACCCCAAACAACGGAGACACACATTTAAGCTATCCAGACTCACATTTCAGCTATATGCATTGGGCTATTGTTAGCCCAATGATTAGTGTTAGGGAAACATGCCCATTATTTTTCAATTTAAGATAAACAAGAAAAAAATTAGAATAAATGTGTCCCATGCAATATTTGGTACATACTGATACTAAAACAAAACCATTCTTTATCTGAAATTCAAAGTGAATTGGACGTTCTCTATCTTATCTGCCAAATCTATGGTGGTCAGATTCAAAAATATTCCAGGTCCTTTTATGTCCACAATCTAGGTGAAGTATTAAATATCTTGCAATCAATTTTTAGCAAACTTTTTGGAAATGGTCCATCCATTCTGAGATATCACATTGGAAGCTGATATTTATGGTCTCAGGCTATGGCTGAAATTTCTGTTGAAATATCCCACTGCATTTTTAAGAAAATGCTCTTTGCTCATCATTCTCAGCACTCAAACCTCCCCAGGTCTCAGGAAACCTACATATTTAGGACATGTTCGTTCAAGTTTAACTTAGCCATTATACCAAAGACATCTTTACCTTCATAATTTGGAGACAGATTTCACAGGCAATGCTTATACTGAAATAGCAACTCATTTGGAGGTGTTGGGATTCCTAATGTGTTAGAAATCACTGTGCTTGATTCCACTTCTGCAGCACAGCTGGCTCCTGCCCAGTGTTGGAGAACAGGGCGTCTAATTCACAGGGAACTAAGGCCAAGATTTCTACATAGGTTTGTCTTATGGGCCAGGTCTTTTTTTTTCCTTTTAAGTGGATGATATATGATACAAATATTGTTCTTAATCAACAGTATATTAGCAATATACCACAAATGCGGAGTTACAAGGAAACAGTACAGCATATTTGGAGAGGATTATTTTCACAAGAAACACGTATTCATTTCTCTGTCTGCCTTTATCAACATGTATTTATCAAAATATGAAAGCTTGTCCATGAGCCACATTTTAATTACTCGTAGGTTGCTTGAAGACAGCTGCAGTCTAGGAAGGAAGAGAGATTGAAAAGAATAAGGTGCTCTTAAAATTTGGCCATAATTGTAACTAGAGGACTCTGTTGGCTTTATTCCAAAACTCTAAGGAGCAGTCTTCCCCTAGTTTTTTTTCCCGTCACTGACATTTCCCCATGCAGCACTTACACCAGCTCTCATTGACTTCATCAGCTGTTATCATGTATATTTTTATTTTTTCTTTAGTAATATTTTCATAATAAAATTGTATAAATTCATCAGAAGAGATTTGGAATGTATACCTATACAAAAAGAGAAAGAAGATGTCTTGAATCCTACTAAAAAGGCATTACCTTTTGGAAGTTATAGAAATACTATGCATGTTATTTTTAACAAAACAGAAATCATGTGAAATATGCTATTTTGTAAATGACCTTCTTTGCTTAACTGTGTAACATAACATTCTTTTTATTAAATAAAATATCCATTATGCCATCTTTGGCTATGGAGTATGTCATCATAAAGATGCACCACAAATACCCCTTGTTGTTATATCCAACAATGATTATACATACATATTTTTTCTCTTTTTTTATTAAAAAGAAAAAATATGAAGGGAGTTAAGAGTCTTGGGGGAAAAACTGGGGTGCAGTGAGGCATGAAGCTCAGGTCTTTATTATACATTCCTTGTCCTATTTGCATATGTATATAGTTTTTCTTATTTTTGAAATCACTGTGAATAATTCCATAGCAAACATTTTTGAATACAAATCTTTGTATAGAGCTGATTGGCGTGTTTTAGTATAAACTTTGAACAATGGAATGTTATAGATGAAAGAGAAGCACATTTTGGGCGCCTCTGAAGCGTGTCACCAAACTGCTTTTTGGAAAAGCCATAGCATTGCCCTTCCACCAATGTTCTATGAGACTGAATAAGTTTCTAGAAAATTTCCTGAACCCTCATGAACATTGAGTTATTGCTTTGGAAATAAAAAATAAAATCAAATTTTATTTAGCACATAACATTTTTCCAACATTCAACAGATAAGCAAAATGGATGAATTTTTTTTTAGCTCTGTTTTATTTATTTGTTGTTGAGAGTTAGGAGGGTCTCAACTTTAGCTTGTTACTCTCAAATTTTGGGCGGCCACTTATAAACAACCTCTAATTCAAAATATGAAGGATTCTTGTTTGCATGAATTAAAGAAACTAGGCTTCCTAGAAAGAATGATACGGAGAGAAACTGTACATAGGATGCCAATCATTTGTCAAACACTCTACTAGGCATCTTCCCAAGGAAAATAACCCCATTCCAATTCAACTGCTTCCTTTTTTTTTTCAAATATGTCTCACAGATTGTGGTTTCCTCCATTAAAGCCACAATTGCTGCTGAGTCATAGTGTATACATAGATGTGTGTGTGTTTGTGTGTGTGTGTGTGTGTGTGCATGTTTGCTTACATGTGTGCATATGCGTGAGCCTGTGTGTGTGTGTGTTTGTTTATTGGCTTTTTGGTTCTCTTCATTCTCACTAAAACAAAACAAGACAAATTTGATTTTCTAACGGAAGCCATGAGGTGTACTTGTACACATTTTGGGCGCCCTGTGTACCTGGGAATGTGTGTGGGGTGTGGAAGAGTGGTTTTCATGCCATGTGATGCCTATCTTGGAGGAAGGAAGATTCAGGAGATGTGAAAGAATGAGCATCCCTTTCTCTGCTTTTCCAAGTGTTTTGTCTCTGGGCTGTGTCCCAGCAAGTCAGGCATGAACGGTAGGCCCCAAAGTGAGTGGCGACTCCTCAGTAACAAAATTCCCCAAATGATGCACAGTTAATCAGAATCCCCTTTTGATTTCAAGTATTATTGTTAAAAATTGTTCTCTGTGCTACTTGAATTCCTATTAATCTAAGTTAATGCTTTTGAAACTTTAAATATTGTGGCATCTTAGTGTCATGGTAATCTATTTTTTCTCTTACAGACGAAGACATAGAAAGATGAACTTTAAGCTGAAAAATGAACTTAAAGCTGGAAAAAATGAAGTAATCTCAGCTATGATAGCTGTAATAGAAAAATGGCATTTTCCTCAATTTTTCCTCATCATAATAAATGGGATGATCCTGATGGCTGTTTAAGTGGAGGGGATTAGTTTGGGAAGCACTTCAGGAAAAAGATGCATACTTTAATAGATTCCCAAATGAGGAAGCACCTATATCTATGCTTTCCATCATGCTAATTCTTTGAGAAAAAATGGAAGACAGAAACAACGAAACTTGTAGTCACTCCAAATACATACACAGATAGAGCAACAAATATAGTAGACAAAAGCCCTACTAAACCAAGTTTGTTTAATGAAAGCAAGGGCATAAAAGAAATACATAATGTCTGAAGTAGATACATCAAGAAATAGCAGTACCTGTGCAAATAACATTTTTAGAGATTATGGAAGTAACTGCTGACAAGGAGAAAAAAAATGGAGTTAAGAGTTCTAGGGAAAAAAACTGGGGTGTGGTGAGGCAGGAAGCTCGGGTCTTGCTTTCTTAAAATGTATTTTCATTTATAATTCTATAGCATTAAACATTGCTTTCAAAACAAAACTTCAGTGAAAGAGAATGAGAGAGCAAGAGTAAGAGAGAGAAAGAGAGAGGCTGGAAAAGGTGAATGAATGAGCCTAGGAGTTCGGAGGAACTTGGATAAAGGGGGAAGAAGTAGTGCGGTATAAAGAGAACAATGAACTATTACTTTGTTTAATTAGTGCAGGCTCATGATAGGAGACTGAAGCAGGAGAGCGGGGCATACAGCAGAAAACATGGAACCTTCCACCCGCTGTCTCCATTGCATTTTTGCAAGTCTTCCTTTGTGTCATGTATGGCTGCTGGCACTGGCCTTGGAGGATCTGCATTGGCTGCAGTCCACAGTTAGGTCCCAGTGCCTTAAAGACCTCTGGAAATCAGGCGAGGAGACCAGCTGTCTGAGAGAGCTCCACTCTCTGGCTGCCCCTGCCAGAGTGCTCAAAGAAGGTATTTTTTGAAATCAGCCTTTATTAGTGCCTGTTTCTCTTATTTCTGGTTCCCATATATTTTATAACATTTTTATAAAAATGTGCTGTTCCAGGCCCTAACATTTAGCAAAAGGTTGAAAGTCTTAGCTGGTTCTTATGACATTTATCAGAAGAGGATTGTTTTACTTGTTAGGTGATTTTTTGGGTTTTCCTACATCAATGGTACTTTTTAAACTATTGGATTTTTTTTTTAGTATTTAAAAGCTAATTTATTTTAAAGAAATATACAGTTTGAAATTTTGGTGAATGTTCGATTTGTCTTTTTTTCCTAGTGGGAGAGATATTGACCCCTTTCTCAATGAGCTGTTCTGGATTAAGCAAAAGCTGTCAGTAATGGTCCAATTTTTAGGAGTTAAAAAATGAGGTATTAGATCCCACTACATACAGGGTTTTATTAAAACTAAATAAGTCTGACTTAAACATCTTCATTCTGGGTTGTGTCAAGGAACAGAAAACGTGGACTGTGTACTGGAGCTGTGTCAGTCTGTGCCAGTCCTAGGATGTGCTGAGACAGGCTCAGGGACATGGTGTCACCTGCTGATGCCTTAACAGCAAAAGGCAGAGCCGACAGCAGACAGAGGTCCTGGCTCAGCTCAGTGGCTCTAAAAGTTGCTGCAGAGCAAGGGTGGAAGGTGCAGGCTCTTTCTCTTCTCTTCTGCTTCCACCTTCTCTTTGATTCAGAATGTGGCTTCCTCCTCAATAGGAAGAATGGGGCAGTGGGAAGGGGCATTTTGCAAGAAGATTCCTAATTGTCCAAAAGCACTGAGACTCCTGCTAAGATGATGTCCTCTGGGCACTGAGGGTCCTGCTGGAGGAGAGGATCTCCTTTGCTTGCGTGAAGAGCACAAAGGGCAGAAGATGAGCGAATGACAACTGATTGAGTGATTGCATTATTAGAACTGATATTTGTTTCATGGTTATGTCATAGGTTTCATTTGTATCATGTATTTGTACTAATTAATTTTATTGATGATAATCATAAGAAGAGCTGTCACATCAAGGTTTTGTCATGTGCCAGTCACTGCACAAAGCATTTGAATGACGTCCTTGAAACTTTTCCTGTATTGATCATACTGGAGGATGTCCAGAAAAACATAGAAAAGTGGTATGGAGGGGAGTAGCTGATGGTAAGTTAAATAAATAATAATAAAATCAGCGAGGCATGGTGGTGCATGCTTGTGGTCTCAGCCACTTCAGAGGCTGAGGTGGGAAGATTGCTTGGACCTGAGAGGTCAAGGCTTCGGTGAGCTGTGATCATGCCACTGCACTCCAGCCTGAGCAGAAGAGCAAGACTCTGTCTCAAAAATAAATAAATAAACAAATAATATTGATCAATAACAAATACAAGACCGCTATGAAATTGGAAAAGATAGCAGAATTAGGATACAAATGTATTGACAGGCTGGAACCATGGACCATCACCAGTAAGAATATATCTTAGATCACTGAATGAATGTGTGGGTATTTTCTTAGTTTCAAATACAACTGCATATGTCTATTAGGGGAGCATAGCTTAGCAGCCAGTAGCACAGATAGAAAGATCTAGGAGATTTCCTGAGTGCAAGCTATTACATGGTGTGTATGGCTGCCAAAATATTGACTGTGACCTTTGGTTGCATTGACAAAGGTAGAGCATGCAAAGTAAGGGAGGTGCTCTATCTATTCTGCGAAGTGTTTTCTTTCAGATGCAGCATTTAATGAGAAAAGTACGTGAAAGAGTTTGTTCAGAGGACAGCTATCTGGCTTTTGACGGGACTTCAAACCATGTCAGATGTGAGCTAATAAAGAAAGGTAGGCTGCTTAGCTTGGAGAAGGGACTGAGCAAATAAGAGACAGAGAAAAAAACAGAAGCAGAGAGAGAGACAGAGAGAGAGAGGGGGGGGGTGTGTGTGTTCGGTGGGTGGGAAGAGATAGGAAGGGTTTGAGCATTGCCCTCTTAATTCTGAAGAGTTTAGGAGAAAATTAGCATCCTCCTTATACCAACAGAGGGCAAGGCAAAGCCCAAGAGGTGGTATTTACAGGTAGATTGAGTTCAATTCAGATTAGGGAAGTATTTTCAAACATTTGGAACAACTGCCAGAGTAATGAGTTGTTCCAGTAGAGCTTGCAAAGTGTTTCCTTTCTAAAATTCCTTAATTTTATAAATTTAAACCTGTACCTTTAAAACATAATATTTGAACAATGGTCAGTAGATGGCGGTAGGATACCGTCGATTTTACCAGTAGCAGCTGGAATTTCACCCTTCAATGTGCTGGAAGTAGATGATTTTTTTCTAATTATTATTGGAAGGTGTGTCCTAATCTATTGTTCAGAGAGAAATTGCTGATTTGAAAAACAGGAAATAATACTTCCTAATTAAATAGACAATAATGAGTAGCAAATACTTTTATGTTGCCTGAATGCTATCATGCTGTTTTTTTATTGGCCTCTAAAAATTTGTGGTAGGAAGAGTGTGTGTGTGTGTGTGTGTGTGTGTGTGTGTGTAAATGAAAGGTCTGGTTTGTTTTAAATAATTCCAAAATGTAATATACTAATTTTGTGTAAAATTTTAAAAATACATGACTGAATTGAATAGAAAATATTTCTATGAAGCATTGCATTGAAAAAATCTTATTTTCTTCTTTATACTAGCACGTTTTGTACGTAGACATTATGAATTTTAAAATAAAAGTGTGTATTCTTCATAAATTCACTGAATTAATTATTTTTTTCCTGGTATTTTGTAAAATAAAGTTTGTTCAGGAATGGTCAGCTTGGGAGATTTTAATCTATATGAGATTTTTCTCTCCCTTTGAATTTTTTTGGGAGTTTTGCAATAGAAGAAGGGCCTGTATTTTTAGACAAACAAGCCTTAGTAAATATTCTTGAGAAGTGGATGTATGTCCAGAACAGGTGGAAAATAAAACATGTTGATGTTTAATTTGGAAAGAGGGAGATACTGCTGATGCCACCCCTTCCCTACATTTTTTTGTTTTTTAGAAAGTGTAGCATGATATTCTTGTCTGTTAGGTTCTAAATATCTAGCGTAGCAACATCTTTTTCCCATCTAACTCTGAGCAGCGTATTTAGGTTGGCTGCATGTTTAAAAAGTTGTTCGTGGAGAGCAGTTAGTCACAAAAGCACATGTGGGTCCCTTATTCCTCTTCAATTCTAAGCAGTGAATATAGCCCGGGCTTCCAAGGAGACAAATTGTTTTAATTTGCTAACATTTTGGGACTCTCCAGGACTGCGAGAAGCTAATTTCCAAGTTTTGGGAGATCCCTGATAGAATCTTAGGCAGACATTTTCTAAGATTATCTCTGAGACAAAAAAAAAAAAAAAAACAAGCAAAATATCAATTTCTGCACATGATTCTCATGCAAACCATACAGTCCATTCAAGCACGTTCTTTCCCATTCATTTTCTCTTCCTCTTTCTCTGTCTCTCTCTTTCTCTCACTTTCTCGCTCGCCTTTTTATTTCAATTGATGGGAAACATGAACAGAGTTGTACTCCCCTGTGGAGTGAATGGAAGCTGGGAGATCAACACCCTATTACAGAGAGGCCGTGTGACCTTCGCCAGGTCCTTGGGCTTTCTGAATTTCACTCTGCTTAGTCATCAACAAATTTGCTCTTCTGCTGATGGAAATTTGGCCAAGAATTATGAAATGAATGTCTGAAAAGTTTTCTTGTTACTCCCGTAACAAAAAGCTCTATGTAAAAAGAAAGTAACGTGCTTGTATCTAGAACTATCAAAGAATTTCTTCTTTGGCTAGTAAAATAATCATAATTAATGGTCATCTGTGCATTTTCCCTACAAAACCTTTATATCACCGTTTAAAGGAAAAACTCAGATAGGACTAAATATTCTTTTTTATTTTAGCAAATAATGCTAATGTTCTTTTTCTATTTTATACACATATGTATACACACACACAGTCCACAGGCACACACAGACACATATATTAATCTTCCTATATGTGTAGAAACAATGTATAAAAATATGTTGTACATGTTTTTCTTGCTTCAGTGTTTCTGCATGGGTTAAAAATGTAACAAAGTAAAATTTAAGCTCTTTCATGCAAGCATTCGTTCTTTAATACATAAATTTTTATCAGAGTACTGCTTTAAGGTAATACTTTTTCTTGCTTTCTTTTTTTAAAATTGAAATTATTTAATGAGAGGCTGGAATAGTATGTACTTCTTTTATGAACATGTAATGTAAAACTTTTAGAGACTTGCTTTAAATAAGAAATTTGCTAAGATATCTGAACGGCTGTATACTGGTTTCTAGATTATCAAGTTGAAACTCAAATGTAAGTCGCGTGTTTTTTTTAAACATATCTTGATGTGACAGAATTTGTCAATAAGCAAATATTATGCTCACAAAACAATTTTGTGGAGAGTATCATGATAGAAGCATTTCACAGTACACAAGTTGTTCAACTTGAACTCATAAAACATCATATTATTTATTTGTCTTTTCCTTTGAAAGATAGTTAATTATTGAAGCATTGAGAACATTTTACATTCCTGGCTTGTGGTTGTGTCTTGCAAACGTTGAGACTAATGAGAGCAAGTTCTCACCCTAACTCTGAACTTGCTGACTTATCTGATTTAAAATCTGAGCATTTGAACATTGGTGAGTTATTTTAAATAATGATTCTATTTTGTTGTTGCTGCTGTTTCATGAAGAGTGATTTTTTTTTTTTTTTTTTTCAATTCAACAGAGACAATGCCTTGCATCTGATGTAGGAGAAAAGGAGTGATGGGTCTGGCAGACATATATGGCATGTATATTTATTTAACGGTTTGCTATAATGCATATTATTAATGATGACAATCATGAACTCGCATGCATTGTTTATTTTGTAAATACACATAATGGAGCTTTCAAAAAAGGAGATCAGCTGCCCCTTGCAACGATGGCCGTCTGCTGTGGAAGTAACTACTCAGAGACCCTTTGTGACTTGGGTTCCTGACCCAGTCCATTTCACTATTTATGCTCTTGGAACATTTTGTGAAGTCCATCTATAATTTCCCTGCTCCGAGCGTCTCTACATGGTAGATTAGATTTGAGTATCTATAAGTGGATTTGAACATCAACAGTACCTGCAAAACTAAATATGCATTAAATGCCATTAAGTTGTGGTCATAAAATGCAAAAAGGATTTCTGAGTACTTGGGGGATTGGGGACACTCTTCAGACAGGACATAGGTTATTTGATTAACATGCACCTTGAATCTACTTTGTTTTGATTCTGAAGAGCAGAAATAAAATGGGCAAAACTCTACATGAAACCTGACGCATCTCAGTTTATTTCAGTACTTTTAATTTTTATTTTACATTTTTATGCCAACTTTTAAAACTTCTACTGGACATTTGGGCTTCATTTTGACCTTTCCATGCTCTTTCTCTCAATGTGAATTATTTCGTTTTAGTGAAAATGGAAAGAGTACAATAAAAAGAAACTCAATCCGAGGGGCACATCTATTTCTGCATTAATTTCGAATTTAATTGTGTGCTACCTGAACTCTGGGACAACCAGCTTGGTGTTTATATCTCCCTCTCATTGAAAGTCCGAAAATCCCAGGGAAACATTCGAAGGAAAGGAGAAAATGTTTGTTTTCATAAATTTTACAAACCCTGGCTGTAAGAGATCTTAAAAGGGCGTCTTATATAGTGCAGAGACGCTAAATACTACATCTGCTTTAAATATTGTTGAGAGTCTCAGGCCTTTGTGGAGAGGGTTTGATGCTGTCTTTTGTTGTAGGACAACTAGTGTACTCTGTGATGCAGGGGAGTTGCTAGTTCAAAGGATATAGCCTTACTTCGGGTTTCTTTTCTCTCTTTCTTCCTTTCTTTCTTTTCTTCTCCCCTCCCCGGCCACTACATCGTGGTTTTTGCTTGGGGGGCTTTAGTTTTAAGCATTCACTTGGAACTCCCAGTCTTTCTTCTTTCAAGAAAAGACAAGCCCTTTATAATAATAATTATAAAATCTGCAGTAAGGTTTGTAAATTGAACATACGTGAAGCTATATTGGATACTATCACAACCTTTTGTCTTAAATTGGGTGAATAACTCTCAACTTTGTGTTTGTGGAATGGAACGTATTTATAGATATTAATTACAGTCAAGCTAATTTAAAGTATCCTTTATTAATTTTCTTCCGGTTTGACAATTTTCAGGAATAATTGCAGCCACCTACATGCACAGTCTTCACATAATATTTTTAATTGTATTAAATATCTACCCCCCCCACTCAGTTTCGTAGCATTTTAATATACATATTTTATTCAACAGAAGTCTAAAGGCTTCTATTTATTCAAACTGAGCATTAGATCAGAAAGTGAAGAAGTCAGAGACCCAGGAATGAAAGCAGGCCTTCCCTGTTTCTCCCACAATGATTTCGGGTAGGTGACTGTGTGTTTGCTGAGAAATGGAGTGGATGGGATATTGACAGTTTCCTATCAATAGCTAGACCCTAGAGGCCTGGCTGTTTGGGCCCACACTGATTGACTACTCTTTAATAGACATATAATTGTTGACAAATACCTTCCAATAGACTGTGGCAGCGCTCAGGCAGACAAAGAAGATTTCAGAATGATAGAGACCAGAGCTAAGCCATTTGGTAGAGGCAGTGCCTTACAGAGGAAAGGACTTTGCACATAGTGAACTTACTAAGGGAAACCAGGTCAGGGCATCTCTGTGGCCAATCCTGAGCAATCCTACCAAAATCGAGAAATTAAAAAAGACTCATTGTTTCCGAGTATCACAATGTTTGCTGGAGAGGGATGAACACAGACCGTTTGTGCAGTTTTGTATCCAATCTATTACTTTGTCCATGTTTAAAAAATTATATATAGGGAGAGAAGGGTGTGTGTGTGTGTGTGTGTGTATGAGATTTGATACCTAGAATATTTTTTAGCTTGTTTATGGCATTGTAAAACCTATCAACCTGATTCTTCCAGGAACACAATAGGCTATTCAGATAATTTCGAAGAGTCTTGGACAGTAATGAGAATTATGGAAAAAAATTGATTTTAGACATCAGCCCCATTTACAACTGAAGTATCAGAGGAGCTTGGAGATGTCCCTATAAGGCTGATGCATCCAAGAGTATTCGGGAACCTCCATCTCAGCCTCTGCGGCTTGTCTGGCCAAGCTTGCCTTCCCAGATCAATGCCTGGCTGAGAAATAGCTCTTGAAAGTTTGCCTCACAGAATGCATTCTCTCGTCCCGTTCAGTTTCAGTAAATCTCCCTCCTTGGGGGCTTACTCTCAACCACAGGAGGCCACAGTTGCTTTCAGTATGTGACAGGAGCCTGCTGACAATGGGACTAGGTGATCTCATTTAGATCTGCAAGCTGGTGTAAGCTTAATAAAATAAAATAAAATGTAAACAGTTAAAATGCAACTTCAGCCTCATTGTTGCCATCATACACCAGAGAGAAGAGCAGATTGAGCCAGGCTTAATGTCATCTGCGAGGTAGGTTCCCTTATACTGTCCTGTGAACGCACCGGGTTGACACGGCAGGCCTCCTCCTGACATCCTGCATGAAACTGAACCAGCTCGTGCCCAAAAGACCTTGAGTCCTGCCTTTGATTCTTATTGATCGAATACGCAGATTAAATCCCACATCACACAACAAGGCAAAACCCGAGCTTTCTCTGTCAACTTCTAGGAATCCCGGTGAAGCCCTTTCTGAATTATCTTCTTATGCATGAGGGAGAGCTGGAGTGCACATGTATTTCAGGAAGATATACATGGTGGGCAAGCAGATACGTAGGTCTGATAGCTCCCAGGCTTTGTGGCAGGAGGATGAGACAGATAAGAATGTTGTGCTTGTTACCTGTTGTCAAATTCAAACCCATAGTTAGGATTCATTTGGAGAGAAGAAAAGATTATTTTTGAAGTTGCTTCTTTGCAATCTGTAAGCATTCCTAAACAGGCAGGCTTCTGCAAACAGCTGCCTCAAAATGTTGTGTGTGTGTGTGTGTGTGTCCATTAATTCAGAATTACTCCAATTACAAGCTTTTGATGCTCTGAAACCCTCTCTCTAACCCAAAAGAGATGGAGAGCCCTCGGACCATCCAATCAGATCATTTTCCCTGCCGCCTGCAGCAGATGTAAGCAATTTACTTTTTTATTTCTGCATATTCAGTGTGAGCGGAGCTGTTGGGGACCTTTCACCCCGGAGCCTGCAGGATTCTAACCCTATCAAATTAAAGCATTTTGCTCACTTATTCCCAAACGCTTTGCTGGTGCTAAGCAGACATCCCGCTGCATAGCAATGGCGGGTGTTCGTGTCCACTCATAGCCCCAGCCTAATCAGAGGTTATTAAGGAAAATATACAGTGCTTTAATTTGATGAGATTGGTTATAGGTAGTGCAGTTAAAGGTCACACTCCTGCGTGTATCTCCCTCCGTCTCTGTAATATTTTCTGCTCGCTTGACAATCCTGAGCTGCAAACAATAGGCCAAGGCGACACATTTATTTTTGACATGCTGTGATGGGCTCAGTAGGGATAAAGATGAATTATTTAAGGATTGCATAAACAAACATCCTGGGCCAGGTTTTGGTTATATCTTTCACTTTGTGCTCTGTGTATGCTGTTGCCTTAAAAGAACATGTTCGAGAAATGAGCCTCCTTTGGGCAGGAACGCATTTAGATGGAGGACCCAGATAGGCTGCTGCCAGATGGCTGGGTCGCCCGCCTAACTCCTGTTGCTGGCTGGGCAGAGAGGGATGGTGGCTCCCAGCTCCCAGGGAAAGGTGCCTCTGAAGGACTGATTTGCTCTTCTGACCCTGGAAACTTCTCCACCTGCTGTGAGCTAATTGAGCTGGCCTGTCCGCATCCATAGGAGTGGTGGGGCCACTGGGGGCCCAGGCTGGCTGCTTATATGTGTCCATCGCCTCATCGAGAAGAAGTCAGGTAATGGAAGGTGGCCCAGTCTTTCCCTGGCAGGGAGAGAGAATTACCCAGCTCTCCCTGCTCTTTTGAGGGTTGATTTTCATACCAAGTTTTCTGTCTTTCCCGGAGAAGCCCTTTCTGATCTTAGCACATCCCAGCCTTGGGGAGGTACAGTCCCAAGATGAGAGTCCTGCTTCTTTGGGGTGCTTAGGCATTCTCAGTTTCCCATTTCAGACACATCGTCGAAGGCACAGAGAAAGGCATAGGAAGGAACAAGGGCAACCTCTAATCTTCTGTCGAACTTAATGGTTTTTGTGTATGTGTCCCTGTAATAGACCAACTGCAGGCTGATTTACCTAGAAATTTACATGAAAATTGCTTTATGCAGCTGTATGTAAAAATTCAAGCCGCACAGTGTCACTGTACCGTGCAGGTCAAGGCACAGCCCGGAGTATTATAGCCCAAAACAATTTGTTTTCAGTCATGGGAGGAGGGGGAGGGATGCAGCAGGATAGGGGGCCGAAGGAGGACACTGTAGGGGCTCTTCAGGACAGCACTGTGTTTAGGAAAGCAGCGAGGGCAGAGGGACAGCCTGCCTCCTCACTTTCTGCCCTGAGAGTGCTCCCTGACTGGCATCTGTCTTTAATGTCATTTTTTTCTTGAACTTTTAATATTTTAAAGCAATATTGTACCCGAATTATCAGCCTACTCGCCAAATATATTACCTAATGACAATACTAAATTATTTTAAAGTCTTCCCCACTTGTACTGAGAAATACCAGGGTTAAGGCTGTTTAAGAAATGGTTGCTGTGTGCTCCTGGAGACCGGTTGACAACTCTACAAAAATCTTCTCTCCATATGTTGTTTTGTTTTCAATGTTCATATGCTTGAAATATGATAAGTTGGAGATATTAGAGAGTTAATAAAATAATAATAATAATAATAATATTAAAGTAGAGGACTTTAGAGCAATTTCTCATTAGGAGTTTGGGGGAAGGCAGGGTCAGCTGTGGGCAGCCTCCTGGGTCTGGCTCAGGTCTAGAGGAGGTTCCTTTCCTGCCTGCCCGTTGCAACAGCCACGGGACGCCAGGAAGTTGTGTGTGATTCTTCAGGAGCCCTTACTACATCTACAGTTCGGCATGCAATGTGTTTCCCACTGTGTGCACGTGGCCCCAAAAAGGTGGCTCTGCAGCCTGCAGATCAGAGAACCTGTCAAAAATCTCTGCAAAGATTTCGAGATGCCTCCATGTGCAAGAAAATTCAGCCTCTCCTCGGATTGCAGAGCCTATGGGCCTGGCAATGAACTTCCCAGATATCTAAGGAAAAATGCCATGAGCTAAAAATGCCGGCAGCAACTTTGTAGTTCTACTTAATGCTTTATAAATTTGGGTATGTGTGCATATATCTGCATTCATTAAAATTCTTTATCATTGCTTTATGCTATTAAATGTTTTCGTGAAGACAGTTAAAATGATGAGTGCCATTCTCTATAGTTACATGGCTGAGTGCGTATCTTTATTTGGAACAATTAGTCATAACTGGGATCTGGGTGGTTCTGAGAATGCCTCAGGACTGGGTGGGATGGGGTGGCTGAGGGAGAGTGCGGGCACCCTCTTCAGTGGGATGGATTTTGTCTCTTCATCTTTCTGATGACCCTGTCTCAGGACTTTGCCCCCTTATTTCTGTTGCTTCTTGTTTAAAATGGATCCCTCTGGTTTTTGTCATCATTTTGCTTTGCTTAGCTCCAGATTACATTTCCCCGATTCAAAGCACACCTGAAATCAAAAGGCAAATGAAAGGCCCACTACCCATTCGTCCATAACATGCAAACCAATTTTTAAAATTATTTGAGTTTTAGTCTTTTAATTTTAGGACCATAACTTTGCCATGAGTAGTACTTTAAATTCCTGCCCTTATTTAGGTATTTATGGAACAATTAAGATAGGTTACTACCCTTCCTTGAAGGACAGAAGGCAAGCTATAGGTCAGCTGAGAATATGCTTTTTTGGCAAATATCTAAAGTGTTACTTTGACGGAATATTTTCTAACGTTGTAGGACCTTAAAATACAAACCTGGTTATTTGGGAATCTGTAGAATTTAAAGTATGAAAATATTTGATGAGTTTATTCTTATAAGCTTTATAGTACAAGGAAAAATGGTTTCAGTTGAAAAGTTTGCTGTTATTGGTAGACAGATCTTACGGGGCTGGGTAAAGAATTAAACTGACTTTGCAAGTTGTCAGGCTGATTACACAAATTAACTAGGAACAAATACTTAAATTACTTCTTCTATTGGCTTATCTCTTCAGTTGTATTCCAGAATATTTTTTGAAAATTGGATATTCTTTTAAATTGTCCTCAGGTTGATGTCATTATAGTATAATCACCAGTCTCATAAAGTGGCTTGATTATTGTGCTTTAGCAGACAGTGCAGGGTTATGAAACCTGCATCTCCCATCATGATTTCTCACATGAGTTTCATATCATTGAGCCCCTTCAACTGTCACATGCATCAATGACTGCATCATGTTATTGAACATAACCAGGTAATCAGGAGAAACAGGATGGAGAAATTTTCTAAATTTAGATGAAAAATAATAATAAATTCCAAAAAGTTTATTTCTAAATATTTCTAATAAAATATTTGAGTTACTCTTGGATATTTTATTGTCTATGTAGAATACATGCTACATCTAATTTCAAATAGATAATTTTACCTCCCTCAATCCTACAAAGAAAAAAAAATCCAGACAAACTGTGTTTGGAATTTAAATGTTAGAAGGTGCTTCAGTCTAATAAATATTTTCCTAATATGTTACTGTGATTCTTTCCTTGTGTGAACAGGTTACTTTTGAAGATGATGACTTTCATGCTGAGACGCTCTCCATGTAATTCTGAAAAGGGTGGCTAGGTGGGAGTGGTGCCAACAAGGGTGGTTCAGGTCTGTTACATGAACTAGGTGGGATCCAGAGATTGCGTGATTTCCATTTATGAATACGGCTTCCCACAAAATAGAGCTATTTGTTAAAGCAATAAATCAAATATTCCATTAATTAAAAATTTCCAGTGTTTTATCTGAATCTAAGAAGAAGTGCAATCTGAGAAGGAGAAAAAAAGTCATTTAAGTATGTATAAAGGAAATGCCCATCTAAAGCACTTCGGTTGTCGGTTGTCTTAGTTGCTAATCATTTAGCTCTGCTAGGCTTGTGTTACCATCAGGCATAACAATGAAAAGTTACTAAAGCACACATGTTTTACTCTGCTAATAAAAAATAATTCCTTTTGTAGGCATCTATTGAGAAATTAAAAGAAAAAAAATCAGAAAATTGATATTCTAAGCCATGAAAAAGACCTCCCCAAAATTCCAAAATTTGACATGTGCTAAACAAACTTAAATCAACCTATTCAGCAATTTAAATATACTATTGCAAATATCTAGCAGGTCTAGAAAGAAATTATGAATACAATTATTTTAAAAAGAGAAAATGGAATACAACTCATAAAGACATTGGATGCTTCCAAAACAGTAGTAAAAAGCAAATTCATAGCATTATTAAACAAAAATAAAATGAAATGAGTTAATCATTATACTCAAGAAATTAGAAAAAAACTCTGTAAATACAAAGGAGCAATATTGGTAAGGAATAGAATTGACAAGTAAATGGAGAGGTAAATCTAAGACACTAGTTTTATAAGGAGAACAATTTCAAGATCTATGTCTGGAATTCTCCTTAAGATAATAAGATGGCAAGTTCAAATAAAATTAGAAGTTAGAAATGATAAAACAACAAATATAAAGGAGATAGAAATTATAAGACCTCTAAATCTATGCCAGAATGTTGAAGCACTCAATAAAATAAATGATTTTCTTTTTTGGAAAATATAAAATACTGATATTAATTCTAGATGAAAAAATATTCTGAGTGCAATAATACCATTTTTAAAAGCATAAATGAATACTGACAGATTTTAAAAGGCTAGAATACAAATAAATTGAATCAATATTTAAAATAATGCAACATAGAGCTTATTCCAGGAATGCAAAAGGGATAAATACAATCTTACATGTAATTATTTTATAAAACTGAGACTATACATATTGACTAATATATATATACTTAACAATACATCTCCTGTATTCACATAAGATTCAGAAACAAGACATGAATATTGATGATATCCTTGTTATTATGGAGAATGTGATAAAAATTAAACAATCAAAAGATAAAGTAACTGAATAGTATTTAGAAAAAGATTAACATTAATAAGATTTTATTAAGGTGACTGAATACGACAGAAATAAATATGAAACTCTTATATGTTTCCTATATACTGTATAAGCAATAAACATTTAGAAGTATAAGGGAAACAGCTAATTCAGAGGAGAGAATTAATTGAGGGACACATGAAACC
>NC_045439.1:130863920-130925789 GCF_002776525.5 Piliocolobus tephrosceles
AAAAATTGGTTTTCATTTTGTTTTGTTTTTAATACTAGCTATCGTTAGTGTTAACATATTTTATTGTGGGCCAAGATAATATTTTTCCTTCCAATGTGGCCCAAGGAAGCCAAAAGATTGGACACCCCTGGTTTAGAAGAAGTGTCATTCTGCAGTACACCCACTGTCATTCCTATATCCTAGGCACTCATTCCCTGCAGACTGAAGCTCCTTGTTCATAGTTTTACTTTCTGTATGTGATTCTGTTACCATTTTTGGTGAGCTCCCCATCCTCATGGATGGCTCATCCAACACATGGCCACTTGTTTTTTTGATCTCCTCACTGCGGGTGAATTTTACTTTTGCTCTACTTTGAACACACATTGCAAGTTCACATCCTGGACTCTCACTCCATCTGAAATCTTAACCTTACCACACCTCTGCTTTTCAGCACACTTCCTCTGCTACCCCAGCCACTATCATTCATGATCATATGGAGACATATTTTCTCTCTATCCTTCAGCCCCTCTTCTGAGCTTTCTTTTCTTTCTCTTTCTTTCCTTCTTTCTTTCTTTCTTTCTTTCTTTCTTTCTTTCTTTCTTTCTTTCTTTCTTTCTTTCTTTCTTTCTTTTCTTTCTTTCCTTTCTTTCTTTCTTTCCTTCTTTCTCTCTCTCTCCCTCCCTTCCTTCTTTTCTTTTCTTTCTTTCTCTTTCTTTCTCTCTCTTTCTTTTTCTTTTTTCTTTCTTTTCTTTCTCTTTCCTTTCTCTCTTTCTCTTTCTTTTTTCTTTTCTTTCTCTTTCTCTCTTTTCTCTCTCTCTTTCTTTCTTCTTTCTTTCTTTCTTTCTTTCTCTTTCTTTCTTTCTTTCTTTCTTTCCTTCCTTCCTTCCTTCCTTCCTTCCTTCCTTCCTTCCTTCCTTCCTTCCTTTCTCTTCAAAAATATGCCATTATAATCATGGCAGTGCAAACATCCCTCTGTTTTGCTTATCTTGCAAAATTGCAACTTTGTATCAACCTAATTATCATCTGCATCCAAAGTAGAAAGTTGCCAGGGAAAATGACATAGCTGAACTGAGAGAGTTTACTTCAAATGTGTCTCCTCAAACGGACATCAAAGGTTTCTGGGAATCTTACTGGCAAGTTCCCTGGTAAGCTCAGGTATCCTCTATGGAAGATTATGTTTTTGTATCATTTCTTTTCTCCTCAACCTTCCTCCTGTCCTTTCACTCTCATTAGCTGACCTTGCCTCATATTTCCTATCTCATCTATGATTCTATCTACATCTTGTTCCCTCCTCTTGTTCCCTCCTGTTTTCCACCCTACGTTTTATTGGAAGACTGAAAAACCAACCACTTGTACTTTGGATCCCTATCATCTCTTGCCTTCTCAGAGACTTCACTTTTTCATTCACATTCTTTCCTCTGTCACCAATTTTTCCTTCATTACTGGATCTCATCCCTGAGCATGCAAACCTGTTATAATATGTACTGTAAAGAAAAAAGTAAAACCTAAGCCTCCTTTCATCTAATACCCCTCTGGAAAGCTTTTCATTTCTCCGCACACTTTAGAGCCCCAGTGGTCTACAGAAAGCTCTGCACTCACTCTCTCTGTTCTTTTCCTCCCTTCGCCTTCCACCCACAAAAGAGAATGAACTCTGTCTTCATTGCCTCGTAGAAGTGGTTTCTGGCCGGGTGCGGTGGCTCACACCTGTAATCCCAGCACTTTGGGTCTCGAGGCGGGTGGATCACAAAGTTAAGAGATCAAGACCATCCTGGCCAACATGGTGAAACCCCATCTCTACTTAAAAAAAAAAAAAAAAAAAAATTATCTGGGCCTGGCAGCACTCACCTGTAGTCCCAGCTACTCAGGAGGCTGAAGCAGGAGAATTGCTTGAACCCGGGAGGCGGAGGCTACAGTGAGCAGAGATCTTGTCACTGCACTCCAGCCTGGGCGACAGGGTGGGATTTCGTCACAAAAAAAAAAAAAAAAAAAAAAAAAAAAAACTCAATTTTTTTGTCTTTACTTGAGAGCATCATTTGAAATGTCCTCCTCTCATTTTTCTAATTTTTGTTCTGTCTCACTAGTCATTCTAAGTAACTTTTCCACTATCTACAGTTTCTCCTCTACCACCCCCAGGACTCAGTCCTTCAGCTTCCTCTCTCCTGTGTCTTCTCTTTCTCATTGTTTTCAGCATGTCCAGTCCTATGATGTGGGACTGGGACTTAAGTACCTCCCATTTGCTAACTCCCTAAAACCACACCTCCAGCACTGAGGGCTTCCCTGAACTCCAGGCTAGGGTGTTCAACTGCCTACTTGGCACCACTACTAGGATTCTGATAGGACGTGACCAAAATGGAACGTATACTTCTCCCCCTACTCAATGCCGTCTTTCTCTTAACATTCTTTTTCTGCCCATTTCATTGTACCATGGTAAGAAGCTGCCATCTTCCCTCTTGCAGGGAAATCCTTATATTTTTCCTGAGTTCTTCTTTTCTTCCATCTGTCCACTTCTCTCCATCTACACTGTACTCCTCCCCAGGATGAGGTCCACATCACTGCCTCCTGCATGAATTAACATAACCACACTCCCATCTCTCCTCATCCTCTTCTGTCTCATCTGCACCCAGTGTAAGCAGTTCTTAGTCATACATCGTGCCACTCTATTTATCTTACTTAAAGACCTCCTGAGAGTTTTCTAGATTTTGTAAAGCTTTGGAGCTTTCCTGAGTCAGGGCCTTTGCACATGCTATGCCTTTTGCTGGAGAGGCTGATTGCTCAGCCTTATGCATGCCTGGTTCCTTTCCATCATGTAGGTCTCCTGGTCAAGTACCCCCTCTTCAGAGAACATTTTCTCCCCACCCTTCCCCTCCAGTGCACGCTGCCAAGCCCTGTTCCCAGCCACCCTGTTCTCTGTCCTATGGTCACTCAGCTGCCATCACAATTCGAAGTACTGTGCATTTCCCTTTCTGGGAATAAACATTACGGGAATAATCAGAGTTGTAGAATGAGATTTGTATACAAGGCTGCCTATTTTTTTTTTTTTTAATAATGGCAAAACATTAGAATCAGCTTAAACATTGACAAATATGTGTAAGGCTCAGTAAATTATAGTGTATCTTGAGGACAGAGCATTAGTGCAAAGGCATTAAAATTTTGTTGTTCAAGAATGACTATTGGGCATAGTGGCTCATGCCTTTAATCCCAGTACTTTGGGAGGCCAAAGTGGGTGAATCACTTGAAGCCAGGAGTTCAAGACCAGCCTGGCCAATATGGTGAAACTCCATCTCTAGTAAAAATACAAAAACAAACAAAAGAAAGTAACCAGCTGTGGTGGTGCATGCCTGTGTTTGCAGCTACTTGGGAGGCTGAAGTCACAAGAATCGCCTGAACCTGGGAGGTGGAGGTTGCAGTGAGCTGAGATAGCACCACTGTACACCAGCCTGGGAGATGGAGCAAGACTCTACCTCAAAAAACAAAACAAAGGAAAACTATTGACTTATGAATGATTATTTGAATGTTTATTTTCAGCTTTTTGCAGAACAAGCAATTCCATATTGAACAACAATAGATATCTATTTATATCTATTTCTCTAGTTACCTATCTATACATACATGGATACAATGGGATATAATGACTAGTGTTTTCATTTTTGGTAGGATAATTCACAAAAGTGGAATTGTTATGTCAAATAATTAGGATCTTTAACATTTTAACACGTCACACTGCCTATTTCACTATAGTGTTGTCAAAATTGATTGTTTTCAATCTTTTTTATTTATTTGCCAATCTCTTATAACTTGAAATGGAATTTTACTGTTTAATTTGCAGTTCTGCGACTATTAGTAAATGTCAGTAACTTAAAAAGTTTCCATCTCCTAAAATTCCTTTCTTGTGTGTTTTTCTTTCTTCTGCATCCAAGGGTAGGACTGAGGAAACAGGAGAGAGAGAGGCTTCCACATTGGTCCGATGACAGCCTCACTAACTGCAGTTATTTACTCATCATTATTTTTGTAATAGCTAAAATCTGCATAACAATTTTCTGTTTATAAAATACTTTCATATCCATCATCAAATATAATATGAGGTACAAACCATGCACAAGATGGTCTGTAAAGCACAAAAGTAGCTCATTATGTGTAAATATAAAGTGCTTTTTACTACTCTGAAGATTGCCAAGAGAGAATGTGCTCTTATTCCCCATTGCTTCTTTTAATACTGAGTTGGGAGGAGCCATGAGTTGGATACATTAATTTTTATGTTTGTGATCCTGCCCCATCCTCAATCTTCCATTGCATGGTGCCTTAAAGATGCCTATTCTTGATATCAAGTACTATTTGGGATGCATTTACATTTTCTATTTGTGCCCTAAAGCTTGCAAAAAGCATAACAGCTAAATGTGGCAATTTCATGCTTACTTTACAACTCTGCCTTAAAATGTTGCTGGTCTGGGACTATGCAGAGAGGGAAGGGACAGCAGCCCAAACACAAGAGAAGGGCAAGCTCTGTTTAACTTGATGTTTGCTCACTATGGCATGGCTGATGCAGCCTGGAAAAAAATACTGTGAGCCCATCATTTCCACCAAGGGACCAGGGCATGGTTTGGCATACCCATGCCACGATGCATCTACAAGGTCAAATTAAGAGAGGATGGCTCTCTGGGTCTAGTTTAAGGAGAGAAGAGCCCTCTGCAAACAAAACCTACCTCTTAAAAGGCTCCACGGGACACAGCATCTAAAGGTATTTGCCACAGTCTGTATATTGAAAGTCAAATAACTCTCATTCAGGAGCAAAGCCCGTCTTCCCTTTTTATGTCTTTAGCACTTATTGACAAATGCAAAGTTGAGAATGGCAAAGAGGGATTGTTCTGCTGTGGCTTTCATACAGAGGAGGCACTGGCTGTAAAGACAGAGCGTAATGATCCACCCCTCTTGGGAGGCATTGTGGACGGATCAATAAAATGCAGACATTGATACAGAACGGGCACATGGTATTCCTCACTCCCACATCCTCTTTCCTGGGGGCACTCAAAGGCTATTGACTTTGGGGATGTTGTCATGAGCCGGGGCCAAGGCAACATATGGTGGTTTCTCTTCCTTCTGCCTGCTCTGCCATCTTGGTCGTAAATGAAGGATAATAGTACTAGAGAATAGAGAAGACAAGGAGTCCATAGGGCCACCATGTCTACCAAGTCCAGGAGGTGCTATTTACAGGGGATACAATGTTAACGACACCCTTGGGGGCTGGGTAACACCCTACGGCTTGGACTCTTGAGTGACCTTTTCTTGTATCAATGTCAGTCAGAATGCTATTGATCATCTTCTTCAACTCCCAAAGCATCCACCTTCTTCAGGGAGGATATAGAGCATTGCCCCATGGCTGCTTTGGTCACACTGTTCTTGCCCATCGATCCACGTTGAAGGACACACTCCTCACTTCAAACCATTTCACATTCTATTCAGGCTTCATCAGCAATGAGAACTTAATTGAGGGAAATTAGATCTCCACAATCCTACACTGGAATATAGAAAAGTACGAGGACATGCACAGCACTCTGAAGGCTTTTAAAACACGCAGTGCCAGACTTCGGTGTGCCACATGGAAATGCTTCACATTTGCATGCCTACACATTTTATCCTGTGAACTTTATCTTATCTGCTAAATAAGTTGTTCAGTGACTTTAAATAACTACTGAATTAAAAAATCTATAAGGTTACCCTGGGTTCAGTAGTCATTTGCATTGAGGCAGTAGGGAGAGGCCAGGCTGGGATGAGCTGGTTAGGAACTAAACTTACAGGGGCTCTGCTCCTAAGGGGATGAGCTAGACCTATGTGCCTTCCTCCTTGCAAAGGGGAGGTGACTCTGCCTGGCCTGATCTTTCAAAGGATGCTTTTATAGTCTTTGTTCTGATCATCCAAATGGATTAAAAAATTACAGTCATTTTAACTAGGTGGGTCTTTCTCATTTATTATTCATGTTCCGAGATCCATTTCTGATGCTTAAGAATAATGCAACCCTAGTCAGAGGCAGAAGACCTGACACGGGATCCTGGGTCTAACATAACTAGGCTGTGGAACCTCGGCAACTTATTTGATATCTTTGAGCCACATTTCTCACCCCAGTAATGAAGGATTAATTGGATGTAAGGAGTTGTTTTGTGATATTAGGTATACTATGCCATAAAAGAATACCTACATAATTCCTGGTTCACTTTAGATGCTCAGTGGAGATGAATTAGGCTGTGACTAAGAATGCAGGAGGAAGCCAGTATCTGGCGAGTGCAAAGGGCCTGGGGTCATGTACAATTAATTACTCCATTATTCCTCAGTTGTCCCCAATGCTCTCCAACTGATAAACCCACCCTCACTCTTCCTGCTCAAATGGTATCAACCCACTTTAGATGTTTATTTTATTCTTCAAGATCATCTTTCCGCAAATATTAGATGCCACTAAGTTCTATATGTTCAAAGTAGTTGAAAGTGATACAGAAGATTTAGAGATGAATTAGAAATTGACTGCAGACATGCCCATGTATGTTCATTGTAGCAATATTCACAATAGCAAAGACATGGAATCAATATAAATGCCCACTAATGGTAGACTGGATAAAGAAAATGTGGCATGTATACACCATGCAGCCATACAAAGGAACAAGGTCATGTCCTTTGCAGCAACATGGATGGAATTGGAGGCCATTATTTTAAGTGAACTAACACAGTAACAGAAAGCCAAATGTCACATAGTCTCACTTCTAAGGGAGAGCTAAACATTGAGTACATATGGACATGAATAAGGGAACAACAGACACCAGGGCCTACTTGAGGGTGGAGGGTGGGAAGAGGGTGAAGATCAAAATCCACCTATGGAATACTGTATTTATTACCGGAGTGATTAAATAATTTGTACACCAAATCCTCACAACACAAGTTTACTTATATAACAAATCTGCACGTGTACCCCAGAACCCAAAATAAAAATAAGACAAAAGACAACCACAACAGAACAAAAAAAGAAATTGACTGAAGAATTTATATTACGTGGGTTACCCATGAATAAAAATGTGTTATGGTATTGAGGTTGCTCATGCCGCTGATGGTGATGACAATGTGGGAGAAGTGAGTTTTAGTATCCTTGGGCCACGTCTTTCTAGGGATGAAGTCAGTTGTTCTCATTCATATTTACATTGCCAGCCTCTACTATGGAGGTCTAGGAGTCCAAGTCGAATGACGGAGTGTATAAATGAATAACCTCCGCCCAGCAGCTGCTGGGTTTACCACAGTGCCCCCACTCACACACACACTTGAACATTTCTCATTGGAAACCCTTTGAAGAACTGCTTGTTTCCATTCTGTTCTTTAAAGAGGTTCTTTTACAAATGAAAAACAGTACAAAGCTAAATTACAATATAACACATGCAGAAATTTTCCTGAAATGGCAAAAATCACAAATCCAACAACTGCAATAGAAAAGCAAAAGAGGAGGTGAAAGCAGCAGCTAATCAGGAGGCAGAGTGGAGATCTGATGGAGCTTCTACAAAGCTTTCTGTGCTAGAGACTCCTTCCAAGAGCAGCCTCAGGCCTACCTCCCTACTATGAAGGAAGCATTCAGAGCTACATGCACCTCAGAGCATGGGTGGATGTTTTAACATTGTGGCGAAAAATTATCTTTCTCTCTGTTCCAGATTTTGGTACCATGGGAGAAAGCCTTCTAGTCCTTGCTCTTATCCAGAGATGCTTTCAAGAAACAATAGAAGTTTATTTCCTATCATGGGGGCATTAGCATCACTTCTTGTCTGTTGAGCAAGGCCTGAGCATGCTAACACCTGGGAAGCCTCAGGAAGGTTTCTGTGGGCTTTGTGTTCCTTAACCCTGAGGATTCTTTGCTTCTGAGATGTGAGCAAGAAGGAATTTCTGCTTAGTAACTTCAGTGTTATCATTATACCTCAAACACTGAGTTCTCCATCTCCTGATGGGAAACCATTGTCTTACTTATTAACCTCTCCCCACAGTATCAGGAACCAGAAAGGGATCATTATTCGAGCTCTTCTAATTTAGAAATGCCCCATGTTTTTGATCATCTGAAATTTCTTTTTTTAAAAAACAATTGGTGAATGATGTTAGCCCAAGCTCCATGGCCCAAGTACCAAGTACACAGTACAATTTGTGAGTGTTTGCTATTTACAATATGCTTTTATATGCATAATCTTACTTGAGATTTAACACTCTTTTGAGGCAGGTGGAGAGGGACTGTTATCCTTATTTTATTGCCAAAGAGGGAATTGCTCAAAGAAGTCATTTGATCCACCAACAAGAATCCCAGGTCTCATAGAAATAGAGTTGGGGCATAAATCCAGGTTATCTATGATTTCTAGTCCAACGATCCCTATTACATGTAAGATTAGTTCTTTTCCTCTAGGGATTCTGAGTAGAAAGAACTAACCAATACTGAAAATATAAGTCTCTACTAGGACATTTTCCAGTCCTCACTTGTACTGTTGAATATTGGTTTGTTTCTCTATCTCCTTATAAAAGTCACTCAGATATTTGCTGACTCTTATTTTCCTAAGATACCACCACAGCAAGTAGATTAGCCAACCAACAGTTCCATACTGTTAACTATGTTCTCTTTGGAAATGTTAAGAAATGAAGCTTGAATGGGATGAAGCACTGGGAAGTGAGGGCTGACCCCTTTCCTCCTCATGGCTGGGAGCAAGTTAACATTGGCCTTTGGCAGAGGAAACAAGGCTCCATGGCCCCCACAGGGGCTTCCAGCTACATTGGCCTTTGCTCTGTGAATTCTGCCCTCTTTTTTTTTACAATAGGACATTTCTAAAACAAAGCCAGCATTTGTGAAAGGTCAGCTGCCAAGAAGAGCAGAGAGTATCAGTGAAAATGACAGGAAGAAGATAAACAAACTGGAAAACATCTGTCTCTAGTGTTTACCCAGGCTGGCAATTTTGGAATAATGGCCTATAGGGCTGATAGCTAGAGATGCTGGAAGGGGAGGTTCCCTGCCCTTTTCTCCTTACTGCCAGACATTAAGGGGACTTTTTAGAGTCTGGCTTACTTACTGACTGTTCCTTTCAATGGTTCCATTATTTATTTATGTTTTAATACTTAAAAAGGACCATGCTTGGAAAATATATTAGCAACTTGTAAATTATAATAATATTTCAAAGTAGTAAACTTGGTACAGGGGCTAGGAGAAGAAACACTGATTTCTCCAACTACTGGTGTATACCACAGTTCATTTATTTGTTGAAGGGCTGGTCATTCCCGTTTAAGGAACAGAGAATCTGGAAGAACAGAGCTCAGCCTGTCCACCTATCAAAGCCCAAAGCACACTAGTTTCATGACCCTGTCTGGGTTTTTTCCCAATCTCTTTCTAATAGTTCTTGACTGACTAACTTTGTTCATTGCAAACGTCCTTGTTTTGGGGGACACATCTGAAACCCTTAAAATGGCATGGATGGTGTGAATATAGCTTGACTGGATTGTAACTCAATCTACCAGAGACAGTCACAAAGAACAAGGAGCTAGCAATGTTTTAGGTGGCCGTTTATAGGAAATGTGCCCAGAGCACATGAGGGCCCAGAGTCCCCTGGAGAGGATGTACATGCTCAGTGAGCCCATCTTGAGCTTATTGGAGATTATGATTTACTCAGATATTATTAGGTGAATCTTATGGCAGCATCTATCATGAGAGACAAACTTCCTCTAGATTTACCATAAGGTTCTGGACTTTGTCTTTGAAATCAATATCATAAGATATTAATGTTTCTATATAGGTCAGTGCCAAAGATTTGCGGTGTGGCACTACTAAAATTTATTCATTTATAATAGCAGTAAGGATAATTCCTGGAAATTTTCACTCTTGCAAGAATAGCTGAAGGCCCTCCCCTTGTTAAAAAATGTGTCTTATTAGAATAGTGATATGCATATCCTGGGGGCTAAATCATTTTCCTTGAAATGAAGCAACTCTAACAATTAGATCTTGATGAAAAGTTGCCTATAACACTGGTAGTAATTCTGTCTCCTGCACCAATCTTAGGAAATAAATTCTACTTAATAAGTGTTAGAACTTTTTAGGATTTTTGTGAAAGAGCTTAATGATATGTTATTCCTTTTGGTCTTATAATTTTAGTTTTTAAAATATTTATTTTCTATGTATGTATATGCACTCATATATAAAATGAAAATATAGTTATATTATATGTATATATATATTTGAGACTCCTATCCTTCAAACACATACACATACACACATACAGCTCTTAGAAAGCCGTTTGTCATATAAACTTTTCTTTGTTCTTTCAAGGTTTTATCCTATACTACTTGAGACTTGGCTTGGGGTGGTCTTTGCACTGATTTCTGTTTATACTTCTATATTTCCAATGCACTGGGATCTTGTCAAACACACGCATTATCTTTCATGGAGGAAGTATAGAAGATGATTAAAAACACTTGGCTTGGGGTGAAGTTAATATGGTTCAAATCTTGGTTCTGCCATTTACAGGCTACATGGTTTTAGAGAAATCAGATAACGCTTCTGACTTCTGTTTGCTTCTCTGTGAATTGGTGTGATAATATCTACCATAGAGATGTTCATGTCTGTGGATGTCCAAGAGGCTGCTTCAGGGTGTCATCTGAAGCAAAGTGCTAAACAATCATGGCTATTGTTATCACTTCTGTAATTACAACAATAACTCATGAATCATATTGCTTTTTTCAATTTATAATAGATTACCAACAATATTTTGTGCTCTCAGGAAGTTAGAATAGTATAGTGGAAAGTACAAGGATCTATTGTTTGAAAGCCTGATGAGTCTTATCTTCCAAACAATGAAATGCGAATGATAATGGTCTAATATCTGATGCTTTTCTTGCCCTGCCCCTTTAAAGTGTGGCCCTGAAGACAACTGTAAGTAAAGAAATAATCTAAGTTGATATTCTTCATAAATTGTAAAATGATCTCCAAAAGTTGCTTATTGTTCTTGCTGTACCTCCTTTTACTGGTATGTTAGGTAAGGTGAATTTACTTTGTATCCAGTCCCATAAGTTATCAAATTTTAGCTGTACATTCAGATGGAGTAATTAAAGTCCCTGACAATAAAATTATTTTTTGGTAATGACCCCTTAGAGCAATGTTGTCATAAAGTTTCAGTGGGGACACTTTGTGGTACACAGCAATTAATAATTTCTGCTGACTCGATGAGTTTTTAGAAAGTGAGACACTTCAATATACGGCACAGGTAGCATCTTTAAATAGGTATTTTTTGGAGGGGAATATTTTTGTACATTTACCATCAAAATCCCTGGATTAGGATCTCAGAGACTCATGTAGTTCGGGCTCTACCTCTTAACAGCTGATGATCTAAAGCAAAATGCTTTACCTGCCATGCCATGGGTTCTTCCACTTCAGATAGTGGGAGTGTTGGGAGCTAGCTGAATTAGATGTTCTTTTTTCTAAGACCTCCTGCAGATCAAAAACCAAATAATTTAGTGAAGACTGAGGTGAGTACACTTAGGTCCATGTGAATGTATGTGTATGTGAACATTTTTACTTATTCATATACTTGCTCAGTAGCTAGAAGGGAGTCTCTCATTTTGAGAGAGGGAGCCACTGAAAAAATGTATTTGATATACATTTGAAAAATTAAAATTAAGGTCAGATTATGCCAGTTTTTAAAAAAGATACAACCCTTTGGCTAACTCTACCGTATCCAAATCTGACTCTTAAAATGCAAAGACTCTGCTTTAAATCATAACTCTCTTAATTAGGGTCATTGCTACAAATGAAAACCGATTTGGGTGCTCGTCTAATAAGAAAATGCCAGTTACGGTATATTATCAACCCCGACTTGCCAGGCATTGAATTTCCTGATATGGTCTGCTGGGAACCTTAAATGAACAAGAGCAATTATAAACCTAAAGTCTGCAGCCATTTGTTGGCATTATCTCAGGATAATTTCCCTGAAACATTCATGATGAAATGCAAAGGTAGATAATTTAAAAATCCATTTAAAATATCTGTGGTATAATTTAAGCTAAGGTCTTTCTCTATAGTGGACATTATAGTGAGACTGTGCATTTTAAAATGGATCCTTTACAAATGATCTTTTCTTAGATATCATTGCCCTGGGAAGCATTTTAAACAAGTTTAAATAATTTTCTTAACTATGGTGTGAGTAAAACAAAAACATTTGTACATTTGTACTATTTGTTTTCCATTTAAATGAAGAAAATCAAAAGATGTTCACCTTGAAGAAAGTCTGCCAAAAGCTCATTACTATCCAGAGGAAAGGAAAAAATCAACAAGAACATCACTACCTTCTTTTCTCCTCTGGCTTTTTCACAGTGTTAATATTCATGTTCTTTAGGTGACTTGAGTAGCAAAAAGTAAAGATTTGGTTATTCCATAGACATATACATATGGTGAATATGTAGAGTGAAAAAATGAATTTGATTTTATCTTTACTATTCCTCTGTCAAATACTTTCTCCTGTGTCAAATAGGTCCCATGAAAAATGTAAGCAAAATAAAACAAAAGTGAGTCTTACAATAGGAAAACTGCTAAGATGGTAGATATATATATATACATGTTGAAATTGCAGTGACAGATCTGTAACTTTTCTTTTTATCTCTCTATCTCTCCACCCACCTCTCTTTAATTTCTTTTTTTAAGTTCTTGAGCAGGGACTAAATATCAAAATTAGGGCTCAATTCTAGCACCGTTTTGTTGTTGATTTCTCAACTCAGAAAATATGGGTTTGTGATGGAAGTTCTGACACAAGGTTAGATCTAATAACCTATAAGATGGACCAATAAACTACAGCAATAGCCTATCACCAAGAACCATAACTGCTCAGAGAACAGAGCAAAATTTATTTTGTTCTTTATCTTGCTTGAGATCTCTAGCATAACACAGGTAATTTGGGACTTTTCTTCATAATGCAGGGACATCTCGTGCTTAACCCAGAGAGAAGTCCTAGATTCTGAGAGAAGGCTTCTTTCCCTAACATCCTGTTCGAATGACCTCAAAGTGAGATTTAACTCATCTCTGAAGAAATTTAAATTGGAATAATATAGAAAAGGCCTGTAGATCTTATTTATGAATGATTTTGAAGGGAACTTCTTGATTAACAATGCTTTTCATTTCTTGGTATTCTATATCTTTTTCTTCACCCTGGTGCTACTTGGATGGATTACTTCAAAAGTTGTGCAATAGTCATCTTTCAGAAATTTATTTTTAGCAGCTTCTAATTTCTTCAAGTTCCAAGTCATATCTCAGCCATAGTATTTCAATCACTTAGTAATGACAACTTGTTGGGAATGATCATTTCATGTTACCCACAGTAGAACAACGAATAGTGGCTGAACCTGCTGCCTCCCAGGCCCACGTTCTGACCCTTAAATTCATTCTTCTTCCATATATCACATGTCTCTTGAGTACAGAGTCACTACTATTCACATAATAAGGCTCATAGTTTCTGGCGCTGAACTCAGAGTCTTACATTTTTAAGACGGGCTTTCAGAAAGATGGATGCAAACAATTTCAGATTTGAGAAAATGATCCCTGGGTGACTACCCTAGACGCTGTGAATTTCCTACCTTCTTCAGACTGTAGTGGCTTTGATCCTGATTCAGCCTAGGGATTTTTGTCTCTTGTGTTTGCCACGCTAAGGATTTAATCTCATGTGCCTTACCTTAATTTAAATCTCATGTGCCTTACCAAAATCTGGCATTGATGATTTTCCCTGAACTATTCTCTGCCTTACAGTTCAGTCATGACATCCAAGCTCCTACTGTCTCTGGGTTGTCACATTTATGTTTCTGAACACCTTCCTTTTTTCTAATCCCCAACAAACACCTGGGTCACATCACTCCATATCAGCAAAGGGTGACTTTAGGGTTGGAATAAAACTGGTTTTTACCAAAAGCTGGGCAAACTAGGCATATATATGACAAGCAAACTCACAGACCAAAAGTATAACTCTATCAAAAAATGAAACTCAGGGGAGTCGTGTATGCATATTTACAAATTATATACTAGAAAAGAAGAATAAAATATCAAGGAGTAAGAAGGAAACAGTGGTGAGTCAATAATACATCCTGTACCAAGATCTTTCTCTACTACTTTGTCATCTTTCTCTCAGCTTGTTGGTTGTTACAGTAAATAATTAGAGGCAGAGCAATTCTGATCCATTTTATGTGAACATTGTTAAAGGAAATAAAGGTGAAGGCAGACAAACATAAAGACGACTAAGAAACCAAGAACAGAAATGGCTAATTATAGAGCTGCTATTAAAATGTGTTTTTTCCTTTCTTGAAACAGAATTTTTGTTTGATAATTAACAGACCTACAGGGCCCATTACATTCTCAGACTCTGAAGGTATTGATCCTTCTGTGTCTTGCTGCCACATTTGTTCTTTCTGGATCTTCTTCCCCTGAGAATTTTGCTGATTTCATAATTGAAGGGTGGAGTGAATGCTGGGGAAGTTATCAGAGGTGACCCGCTGTGTGTGTGGTTGGTGGGGGCGCTGGGGTTTGCTACTCAGTCCTCCATGCAATTTCCCTGCTTTATTTTATTTTACTTTTATTCACACTTGAAAGATTCTACGTCAGGATACTGTTTTTAAAAAGCAAAAACATTCAGATGTACAAAATACATGCACTTAAATTCAAACACATACTCTATCACTGGGGATATATTCTTCCTGTACAGCAATCGTTCCGTCTAAGCCAGATCCCTCTGTGTTTGGCCATTTAAAAGAAATGGAGAGCAAACAATTTTTACTATGCTGACCTCAGTTCACAGCCAGAAGCTCTTGGTTGCTGGTGAATTTGATAATGAGATAGCTCACCCCATTCCATAAAGAGGTTTTGCTTTGAGCAGAGACTTCCCTGCAAGGACCATCTTAATGCTTCTCTTTCAGGACCCAGGATAGAGCCAAGTGGAGTTCTGGGAGTTTTTTTCTGGGCTGTGAATGGGGGAGCAAGGGAGAGGCAGGTTTAGTTTTGAAGGCTTCTAGGTGCCAATTCGTCTCAGGGCAGCCTTGTCGAAGAAGAATGGGGTCTTCTATGAATGCTGTTTTGACTGGCAACAGGCAGTTTATGTGGCTTCTGATTCCATCCAGAGTTTTCCATTAGCAAATAGTTCCCACGAATGCTCTGACCAGTATAAAAACATGCACCAAGCCATCTGATCATAGGTAAGGTGCAGTCATGCAAGCCCAAATTCAAGGAATAGACATGGAGAAAATGAAGGACTTCTTTTCTTTTTATAACCTCCTAAAATCAGGTTTAAAAAAAAGAGAGAGAGACCTAATTTTAATAGTAGAAGACCAATTTTAGTACTAAAGAGCAGTTCCAGATGGAATATAAAGAGTGGAAGGATTTTTCTTTAAAATTCTGAATTTTCTAGAATGTGGATCTTACACACAGTAGGACCTCAGTAAGTTTTTGGTGGGTGATCATAAATTACATTCTCTGGGAGTCAGTGAAATAAGGAAAGAAAAGAGAAGGGGATTTAGTGTTTAATTTCTCTGCCTTATTCTACTCTCCTGTATCTTCTCCAAAGAGTTGAGACTATGATATTGGGGAACTGGTTATGTGGACGGACCCTCATTCCTTTATATGGTCAGTTTAACAAAACAGATAGATGAGGGAGGAGGAAGCAGTTGTCCGTTGCAGGAGAATAAGTTCAGATCTCTTCTGACAACCTGGCAATAGAAAACCTTTTAATTCAGAGGAAGCCATGAAATCGCACAATCTAACTGAAGGTAGTTCTTGAATGCTAAGAATTCATGCAGGGTGTAAGTTCCCTTGTGGGTTCACCCTTTCGGGATGTCCCTGGCCATGCTGGTCCACAGCAGATCACAGTAGACTGCTGATCTGACATTCTCATGTGTTGCCTGCCTGTGTCACAGCTGTAACCTTAGCACCAGGGCCTGAGATTTATTCCTGACATCTGGCACAAGTCATCAAGACAATACAGCCCAAAGTTGAAAGGCAGCAAGTGTGCCTATGGCTGTCACTCAAACCTCATCTATGTGCTGGGCTTCCGGCACCCTTGACTAACCAGCCTCGTTAGAATGTAATCTGAATGTCCTTATCTCTTTGGCTCTGTCTGTGGCTTGTTTCATTTTCCTTTCTCTTTTTGAGGCCAAAAGCCTGAACAATAATTTGATTCTTTATGTTCGGCAGTACTTTTAATGGTCATTTCTGAAGTTTAGCTGGTTCATAACCTCTGTAATCACAAGGCTTGGCATTTTTCTTCCTGAAGAATCTAAGGGAACAGGGAGGAATCTGTCCACATTCTCAGCCCCGACCGTGCCTTCTTTCATCCTTCTCTCTCCCACACATGCCCTCGTGGCTCCGCCACTCACCCCCCAGTGCAGGTCTGTCAGTGGCAGCGAGAGGTCGACATCAAAGCTCGTTCCCAGCCAGCGGCTCGCCTCTAATGCTGGCATTATAGAGAGACATGGAGAGTGAGTGTGAGAGAGAGAGGGGCCACGGGAGAGAGTGAGGGAGAAGTACTGGATCGCTTGAATGGCCTCTCACACAGAAGGAGCCTGAAGAATAGAACAAAACCCTCCATTCTCCCGCTCTTTGTAAGACTCTGGGGCAGAATGGGCATGTGTGGTGCACAGCCGGGTTTGAACTGCATTAGCACTCTTTCAGTTTACAAACAAGAGGCCTAATTTAGAAGAAAAATCTCCTATCTGATTATTTCTTTGTGCTCATCCATGTGGAAAAAATGTCTGTTCAGGGTGGGGGTGGTATTGAGGTGGCTTATTAATTCTTGAGGCTGAATGATGATTGTGAAGGGCAATTGGGAGATCATTATTCATCCTTAATTTCCAGACTTAAAAAAATAAATTAAGGATTTCTAGTTTCAAGCACTATATGAAAATATTAAGCAGATCTTATTGTCACTCTAACTAGCTTTTTCACAAGCAATGCAGCAAATACTTGTAGTATGTGATCAAATGCCTCCTTTCTCTTAATTATGTCTCATGGCAATATGAGAGGATGAAATTAGGGTCACTGATGGAGAGAAAGCTTCAGATAGCAGAATTTTTTGAAAACTTCTCAGTTTCCAGCAGCATGACAGGTACCGATCCTCTGAGTCTAGACTGCTCACAATGCACACCAGAGGTACCGCCATCAGATTTTTCAAAAGTGATCAGCTCAGATAAGTGGGGAGGAAAGAGACAGCAGTTTCAAGGCTAGACGATTACGTCTTTTTTGTTTGTTTTGTTTTGTTATTGAGTCAGAGTCTTGCTCTGTTGCTCAGGCTGGAGTGCAGTGGCGCAATCTCGGTTCACTGCAGCCTCTGCCTCCTGGGTTCAGGTGATTCTCATGCCTCAGCCTCCAGAGTAGTTGGGATTACAGGTATGCACCACCACACTTGACTAATTTTTGCATTTTTAGTAGAGATAGGGCTTCGCTACGTTGGCCAGGCTGGTCTTAAACTCCTGACCTTAACTGATATATCCGCCTCGGCCTCCCAAAATGCTGGGATTACAGGTGTGAGCCACCGCACTCAGGCTGGTTAAGTCTTATTGCCAGTTGATTCCAAAACTCTCTGCTGAGAAGGCTTATTGTTTTCTCAATAAAGAAGGAGAGGAAGAAATGTAAGATAGAAAATTCTGCATGGTAGGGGGAGAGTAATGTTTTCTTAAAACAATATTCCAGTTTTTTATAAGGTAGGTGAGGTAGAACTGTGCCATGGAAGAAAATCTCTTCTGGCATTTTGGATATGAAATGTGTTTTAGGGAGAAATAAGATAACCCAGACATTGGTTTTGGAATATGTCTGGTCTTCCATTTTAGACAGTCCTTTTGATCACTTTCACATTGGCATATTTTCCTAAATTCTCTGAATTTAGATACTTGCCAGTGTTATGACGGTTACTGAAATCCTACACACACAAAGTCACAGCCTTGGGAAAACAAGAGAAAAATCCAACTATTCGTGGCTGGAGGCAGCCTCTTGTCTACAGGTAAGAATGAGAGCTGAGTTGGAATTCTGAACTTGGAGAATATCTTCACTGGAAATCTGAATTTAGAGATAATATCGTCAGCTCTCAACAGTTCAGATGTGTTCCTTCCTTGAAGGCAAGAAGAATGAAAAAATACTTTTTATCACATGTGACCACTGATTCATCAATGGGGGTTACCTAGAGTACAAGGTTAAAGGGAATGCTAAGATTGCACCTGGACTCAATAGTAGAGACGTGACGTTAGATTATTGACATCTGCTCTTGTGCATATGTTTGGGTATTGACAGGAACAGTGGCATGCACACTGCACTTTTTTTTTATTCCTGGATTGGGTTATCTAAAGAATCCTTTCATTCCCTGAGATCCCAGATACTACAGGGCTATTATTGACTTCTATTTTGTCTTGTAATTAATAATAAGGTGATTCTTGTGATTCAGCCTCGGTATAGCAAACACTGCTGGTCCTATCTTCGTTGACGTTATCTGCTTAGGAGAAAGCTACGTTCTGCCCAGTTTTTGTGGAGAGAGAGTTCATTTTGCTTAATGTGTTGGTGGTAGATCTATTATCCTGGCAGTGTTTTGAAAAAGGGCATGCTAGGCAATTCAGGTCAAGAAAGTCTCTTTTCTAAGTCACAATTTGCTCAATTTTATTAGCTTTAATGAGCGATTTGGAAGAAGAGAGCATTATCTTCTGGTCTTTGTTTTGTGAAAAGGTAATGATTAGAGCTGTTCTATCCATGATAGGACAAGGCTGAGGGGAAAATAATAGCATGCTCAGTGCAGCATTGCAAAAAGATAGAGAAAATCTGCTTCTCTGATGAGGTTGTTCAGCTCTGAAAAAGCCAAGTGGGAACTGCACTATCTGCAGACTTCTTGATATGTGAGCTAAAATCTACTTATAACCTAACTCGAGACAGGTATAAAACATCAGTGGAAACCTGCTGGGTGTGTGCTCATGAAGAAAGGGAGGAGGTTCTGAGAGGAACTTGTAAAGAAAGGCACACTGGAAGAAATTAAACTTGTTTGCCTTTGGCCACTGTTATATTAGAATGTGATGCTTGGAGCTTCTCTAGCTGTCTTGTAACCACAAGACAAGAAGCCCAGGTATAGATGCCTGGCTCTTACCAGCATTCTGAAGTGATGGTAAGCTGACTTTATTGAACAGTGAGATCAACTGTCTCTAAAAATAAATTATCCTTTTTATTTTTTGAAATTGTATATTCCTTTAATTTTCATGGGACAATGAAACAAACAACAGGGAAGGATTTAATACAGAAATAAGCACATGTCTGTAATCTATGAAGGCTAAATGATATGATGAAATACTACATAAAAGATGGTTTCACCATAACTTTGCAAAAGTTCATTGAAGTCTATATAATGTTCATTAAGCTGAACATATTAACAGTGCACAACTTGATCAATTTTGACATAGTTATACACCCGTCAATACTGTTTTCAGTGCAAGATCTCTTGCAGGTTGTAATGGTATTATTTGGTAAACTTCAGTTTCCAATTAGTCATTGCTAGTATATTTTTCTGTATATAATTTATAATAATATCCCTTTTATGTTAGTCTTGTATCTGCAACCTTTTTAAACTCATTTATTTTGCATCTTTTTTTGTAGAAAATGACAGATTTCTAAATAGACAATATGTGATCTATAAGTAAACTTGGTTTTATTTCTTTATTTCCAATATGGATATCTTTTGTTTATTCTTCTTGCCTATTCAGTTGGTTAGAACTCCCATATAATATTGAATAAAGGTTGTGAGAACAGGCATTCCTATCTTACGCCTAATCTGATAGAAGGAGACATTCAGTTCTTTATCATTAAATATGATGTTAGCTGTAAATTTTTCATAAATATCCATTATCAGGTTAAAAAATTTCCTTCTATTCCTGATTTGCTGAAAATTTTTATTGGAAATATTAAATAGATGGATTTTACCAATGTTTATGTTTGCATATATTGAAATAATTATGTAGTTGATCAATTTTGGTTTGTTAATATGGTGGATTATCCTGATTCATCTTTGAATGTAAACCAACCTTACTTTCTTATGATAAACTCCACTTTTTTTAATAATATATTATAATATCATTTGTATAAATTGTTGGATTCAATCTACTAAAACATTGTCTAGCATTTAGGCTTCTATGTTCAAGCAGGATATTTTCTTTTTTTTTTTTTTGAGACCAAGTCTAGCTCTGTCACCCAGGCTGGAGTGCAGTGGCTCGATCTTGGCTTACTGCAACCTCTGCCTCCCAGGTTCAGGGGATTCTCCTGCCTCAACCTCCTGAGTAGCTGGGATTACAGGCATGCACCACCATGCCTGGCTAATTTTTTGTATTTTTAGTAGGGATGGGGTTTCACCATATTGACCAGTCTGGTTCTCAAACTCCTGACCTCGTGATCCGCCCGCCTCAGCCTCCCAAAGTGCTGGGATTACAGGTGTGAGCCACTGCGCCTGGCCTAGAAGGATATTTTCTTTATTTGTTATTACAATTTATGTGCCTGAATTTTGTATGCTTGTAATATTAGCCTCCGAGATTACATTGGGAAGTATTTTCTCACCCTTAATTTTCTGAAAGAGCTTGTGTAGAATTAGTATTTTCTCTCCTTTAAATGTTTGTTAATATTCACTCGTGGAGCCATCTCGGCCTGGGGTTTTATTATTGAGCAATTATTTAGGTATATCTTTAATTTCCTCAGCAAATATAGGGCCATTCAGATTATCGGTTTCTTTTTGAATGAGCACTGGTAGTTTGTATCTTTCAAGTAATTGATCCATTTTACCTAAGTTGTGGAATGTATTGACATCATGTCCTTAATATTTCTGTATTATATCTGTAACATCTGCAGAATTTAAAATGATGCTACCGTCTCACATTCATGGTGTTTATAATTGATGAAATCTCTCTTTTTCTTTACTGATAAGGTTAGCTAGAGGTTTGTCAATTTTGCAGCTCTCCTCAAGGAACTAGATTTTGCTTCAATGATGTTTTCTATTATTTTTAGGCTATCTATTTTATTTCTACTTTGATCTGTCTAATTTTCTTTCTTCTTTTTACTTTTGTTTTAATTTGCTCTTGGTTTCCTTCTTTTTCTTAAGGTGGAAGCTGATATGAATTTGATATCTTTCTGCTTTTCTAATTTAAGAAGTTTCTTGCTATCCATTTTTTTTTGGTAATTCTTGCTTTAGAAGCATCCCACATATTTTGACTTGTTGCATTTTTGTTTCCATCTAGTTCAAAATGCTTCCTACTTTTTCCTTTAAACTCAGTTATTGGGTTATGGGTTATTTTTATGTGTGTTGTCTTGTTTGCAAATCCTTGGAGATTGTCTGGATATCTTTGTGTTAGTGAATTCTAATTTATTTCCCTTCTAGTTAGAGAATATACTTTGTACCATTTGATTTTTAAATTTTATCCACATTTTTATGGCTTATAATACAGTCTGGCTTAGTAAATGTTCTCTGTGCACTTTAATGTGCATTCTTCTATTTTTGAGTAGAGGTTTTATAAGTTCCAATTAGCTAGAATATTGTGACAGTATTGGACATCTTCTACATACTTACTGATTTTTTGTCTAATTTTTTTATCACCTATTAAGGAAGGTTAATTCAGTCTCCAACTATAATTGGAAGTTTTGAATTTCTCTTTAAATTTCTATCAGTGTTTATTTTCATATTTTGAAGCTCTGTTATTAGGTACACAAACATTCAACATTGTTATCCTAAATATCCTAGGATTGAAATATATCTGTTTATCATCAGGAAATGTTCACCTCTATCCAGAGTGATATATTTTCTATGAAACATACTCTATCTGATATAAAATAGCCACTCCGACTTTATTTGACTATTATTAGCAGTGTGTAACTTTCCCTATTTTTTTCTTTTAATCTATTTTTGTCTTTATATTTGAAATTCATTTCCCATAGGTAGCATAAAATTGGATCTTGCTACTTTATTCAAATAATATTTTCTAGCTTCTTAATCAACTTTTTAGACTATTTAAGTTTAATGATTATCAGTATGATTGGATTTACATATACCATGCTTCTATATGTTTTGATATGCTACATCTCTTCTTGGTTCCCTTTTCCCTCTTTTTTCTACGTTCTTTGGGACTGAAACTTTTGTATGGTTCCCTTTAACTCCATCATTAGTTTATTAGCTGTCACAGTACTCTTTGTTAGTGGTTGCTTTAGGTTTCATAGCATGCATTTTTGACTTATCAGTATTGACCTTCAAACAGTAGCACATAAATTAATACATACTACAGAAACCTTATATATTACTCTTCCATGTCTGTATTACCATTTCTTTATTATTGTTTATTACTTCTATATATGTTACAAACCCTTTAAAATATTATTATGTTTTAAATAATCACATTTCTGTGCAGATTAGAAATTATAATCAAGCTTATTTAAATTAAAGAGAAAAATATATATTTACCCATGTAGTTGCTATTTCTGGTGCTCTTCATTAGTTTATGTAGTTTATGTTCATATTTCTCTCTGGTATAATTTTTCTTCTACCTGAACAACTTTTAACATTTATTGCAGCATTACTCTGCTGCTGCTGAATTCTCTCAGCTTTTGTTTGTCTGAGAAAGCACTTACGTTTTGCTGGGTATATGATTCTAGGTTGAGAGACTTTTTCCATGTTTAGTACTTCAAAGAAACTTCACTGTGGTCTAGCTTGAATTATTTCTGAAAAATCTGCTGTCATTTAGATGTTTGTTCTCTTGCAAATAATCTGTTTCTCTGCATCCCCCCACCCCCTCCAGCTGCTTTTAAGATTTTTTTTTTCATTACTTCTTTAACAATTTCATCATGATATATTTTGGTAAAGTTTTCATCACTTTTCTTATGCCGGGAGTTCTTTGAGATTCTTGGATCTGTGGGTTTATAGTTTTTATCAAACTTGGAAAATTTTCAGCCACTATTTCTTTAAATAATTTTTCTCTTTCCCTTTCGTTTATTCTCTCAGGGACTGCAGTTACATGTATCTTAAGTCTAAGTTGCTTAAAGTTGTCCTATGCCTCACTGATGCTATATTTAATATATTCAGTCTGTGTGTGTGTGTGTGTGTGTTTTTATCTTGGATTCTTTTGTATACTGAAGTTCAATAATCTTTTCCTTTTCTATATCTAATCTACTGTTATTTCAGTCCATTGTATTCATCATCTTGTACATTATGCTTTTTATTGCTATAAATTCAATGATCTATTAAAACATATATTTATATATTTCTTGTTAATATGGACAATCTTTACTTTATTGAATATATAGAGTATAATATAATAACTTGTAATGTGTTCTATTATCTTTGTCATTTCTGGGTCTATTTCTATTGATTTATGTTTCTCTTAATTATGGGTCACATATACCTAATTATTTATATACCTGTTAACTTTTTATTGAATTTCAAATTTTGTGGAATTTTCCTCATTCATTTCTGGATGTTTTTATATTTTGGTAACTATCCTTTTGCTTTGTAGTGTGATTATCTCATTCAATTTACCTGGAAGTGTCTTTTTAAAAAAACTAAACATCCTACGTCCAAGGAACCTTTCTATCCAGAGAATAGTTTGATGATTATTCATCCTAGTTATTTGGAAAAATTCTGATCCATTACAGCTTGCTTTTAAACTTTATTAATCGCATTCAGGGCATCATTATTCTAAGGCTAAATTTGCTCCACTACTGAGGCAATATGCTTCTCAGTTGTCTGCCTGATTATTTTTGAATTATGATATTTTTCTGTCTGGCAGTGAGAGCAATAACTGTGTAAGCTTCAGGGATGATTCCTATTGCTCCTTTTAGGTGGTTCCTTCTCTGATCTTTGTTTCTTTTTTTCACACACATGCACCCAGAAGTACTTAGCTGAAGTATCAAGTGTGACCCTTTGTTAATGTCTGGAGCTATCTATGCAGCGCTTTCTTGTCTGGTCTGCTGCCCAGTATACTTTAGCTGATTTTGTCTCTCTAGAATTCTAGTATTGTCTCCTTGACTTCTGGAGACCAGTAGACTGACAGGTTCTCTTTTTCTGCATTGTGGCATGGCAGATTTCTATAGGCTATAAGCTGGGGAAATCACAGGGCTCACCTCAATTTTTTTCTTCTGTTTCAGGAATCACTGTCTGTGCTGCCTATACCTATTGTCTGAAAACTTGTGTTTCATATCCTGTGTTCAGTTTTACAGATGTTTCATGTGGGAGGGTAAATTCTACCAATGTTAGTTGATCTTCACCAGAAGCAGAAGTCGTGTGCTATGTTTTTTAAAGATCTTTTTGCTGGTTTGTCTTTTGTTTGTAGGATAAAAATCCTAACTGATATACATTCCTAGCATGGTATTTTGGGAAGAAAACTGGTGTCAGTGTCAAAAGACCTGGTTTAAATCTCATTTTCACTTTATATGACCTGAGATCCTTAACTAAGTCACTTAACATCCTTGAGCCTCAGATTCCTCAAATGTAGAATGAAGATAATAAGAATGCATAATGTTATCAAGCTTGAGATCAATTCTGGATTTTTAATTGTTTTTGTAAAACGCAAGGTTTTATGCAAAGATAACTTAGTTCAATAATTATTTTAAATGTTTTTCAATAAAAATAAAATTAGACAAAACTTTCATTTTTCATGTGAAATGTTAGACACAACAATCAGACACTGGTAACAGCTTCAGCTCCACCATTTACAAAATGCTTTTAATGTCAAAGGTTTCATCTGCAATCCATGGTAATCTATGATACAGTCCATGGCATCCATGTCAGAAAATCTAGGCGTTTAAGAGACTTTTTTTTTCATGATCACACAATTGTATTTGACAGTAGTGGGACTCTCACTTTTTATCATAACTTGCAACATTATTTAATACTTTCTAGTTAGTTACGGCAAAACAAAATTTAACAGAAGAAAATTAGGACATTTAATGATAGTTCTTTTCTACTTACAACTTTAGAGATGGTTCTGTAAATAAATTAATAAAGAAATCCACGGGGCCACATTTATTTTATTGCAGTTTCTAAGTCTGTAAACTACCTGTGTAAGCAAGTAAAAATTAGTGTATCTACATTTACTGATTCTTTGCGTGATCACACCTTTCAAGTTGCCGTTTAAATAGGCACTATGGAAGGATTATTCAGTAACCTTTCCCATTATCTTACTGGCAGAGATCTGATTTTGTTTAGACATTCACCTGACTTCCTTCCTCCAACTTGGGTAGATTCTGATTAGAGTAAATCAACACAGACATTATATTTGTAAAATTAATCTCCACTGAGGCATGTAACCCTAAATCAGTTATTTCCCCACTGCTGTGAACATTTCATTGTGTAAGTACAAAGGAAATTCAAAAAGTTCACAGAAAGTGTGTATTATGAAAAAACTATGCATGGATTTCATTTTTTTGCACCAAAACAAACTTGTACTAACTTGTTTTAACATGTATGAAGGGAATCTAGTTTGAGGTACTAAGAAGGATAAGACATCAGTTTGAAAACAGCCCCTATCAGAGCAACATAAGTTTTGAAGCAAGAACAAACATCAAATTTATGGTGAAGCTTGGGTGGAGAAGGGTGAAATCATTGATACTTTATGAAAAGTTTATCGATACTATGCCTGAAGTAAATCGGTATTTACAAATGAATAACTCATTTTAAGAAGGAATGAAAGAATGTTGAAAATGAAGCCTGCAGCAGCAGATCATCCACATCAGTTTGTGAGAAAAAAATTCATCTTGTTCATGCCATAATTGAAGATGAACCTATGGTTAAAGCAGAAACAATAGCCAACACTATAACATCTCAATTGATTCAGCTTACACAATGCTGACTGAAAAAATAGAGATGAGCAAGCTTTCTACTCCATGGATACTGATACTGTGATGACCAGATCAGCTGCAGACAAGAGCAGAACTTTCAATGGAAATTTTAAACAAGTGGAATCAAGATCCTGAGAATTTCTTTGAAGAATTGCAACAGGTGATGCAAAATAGTTTTACCGGTATGATCTTGAAGCCAAAGCACAACCAAAGCAATGGCTACCAAGAGATGGAAGTGGTCCAACCAAAACAAAAACAGACCAGTCAACAGCAAAGATCATGGCAACAGTTTTTCAATGCTTAAAGTATTTTACCTGCTGTCTTTCTGAAGGGCCAAAGAATGATAACATCTGCTTATTATGAAAGTGTTTTGAAAAAGTTTTAACAGAAAAACAAGCCAGGAAAACCTCATCAGTTTTTCTTTACCATGACAACACTCTAGTTCCTTCCTCTCATTAAACAAGGGCAATTTTGTGAGATTGTTAGTAGGAAATCATTAGGCACTCACCTGGTGGTTCTGATTTGGCTCCTTCTGACTTCTTTTTGTTTCCTAATCTTAAAACGTCTTTAAAGGGCACTCATTTTTTTTTTTTCTGCAAATAACAACATAAAAAAGATTGCCTTGATGTGGTTGAATTCCCTGGATGTTCAGTTCATTAGAGATGAACTAAATGACTGCATTATCTCTTCTAAATATGTCTTAACCTTGATAAAGCTTACATCGAGAAATAAAGGATTTCTGAAAAATTCTTTTAATTCCATTTTTCCACAAACTTTTAAAAGTCCCCTCTTAAAAAGGATCAATCTATTTTCTTTTCAATAGTTATATTGATGGTTTCTTGCTTTTTATTTTCATTTATGACACTAATACCATGAGCATCCTTATGCATGCCCTTTGAAGTTGCAAATTTTATTATTTATTTCTTTCTCCAAAGAAACAACTTTCACTTGTTTTCCTATAGGTAATGTTTCTGTTTCTTATTCTGTTATCTTTTTCTTTCTTTAATTCTATTAAACGATGTGCTAAAAAGGCAATTCAGGGCATTAAAAAAACACAAAAACAGAAAAAATCAGTCATTATCATTTACTTGAGGTTGTACTGACCATTTTAATTTTATTCTTATGTATTTAAGTTATTTTACAAATAATTAAAAGAATAACAGAATTAAGAGAGAAAGGACAGTGAAAAACAAGTTTATTAGAAATGTTAGTAAGAGTATAAACATAATAAACTCCAAGTTTTATTCCAGATTTTCTTTGTTTTTTAAGTATGAATAAACACATACTAACATATTTATAAATATAAATATTATGCCCCAAACATGCAATGTTTTTAACGCAAATAGCTCCTCATCAACTGTGAATATTTATCCGGCTTGTACATACTGATTCCGGGTATCAAAACATCTCTAAAACTCCAGCTTAATGTTACTTCAGTTTCTTCTTGTGTTTGCATTGTCAAAATAAATACTTTTGAAAAATTTGATGGCTCATCATTTTCTTGAAGGGTTGACTACCTTCTTTGCTCTATTATGGAAAATATTTTCTTATTTTGACTAATAAACATAAATTATTATAATCAATTCAATAAGCTTTAATATATTTCATATCATCTATTCCTTTCTAATAATCTAAATACCTGCCTTCAGCATATCTCTATGTAAAAACTGTATTTTGGAGATAAAAGCTATAGATACCTGCCACAGGTATCACTGACAAATATAGGGATGTCAAGGAAACACAACATATGTTTGAGAAGGAAGCAAAGAGAGGGTGATAAGGTATTATTTTGAAAGAATATTGGCTGGGCATGGTGACTCATGCCTACAATTCCAGTACTTTGAAAGGCCAAAGTAGGAGGATCACTTGAGGTTAGGGGTTGAGACCAGCCTAGGTAATGCAGAAAGATCCCTATCTACAAAATATAAAAAATAATTAACCAGGCATGGTGACATGAACCTGTAGTCCTAACTGCTTCAGAGGCTGAAGTGGGAAGATTGCTTGAGCCCAGGAGTTCAAGATTACAGTGAGCTATGATTATGCCATTGCACTCCAGCCTGATTGGCAGGAGTGCAATAATAATTAATAAATAAAGTTAAAATTATCTCACATATATTACTCTTAATTTTCTTTTTAAATGTTGTTTTATGACATCTTCTATATTTCCTAAAGAGATGAAATTGTTCTAAATTTAAAACTTATTTTTCTGTCAAGAAAGGGCTAATTAGTATTACAAGAGTTGAGATTTAATATTATTTTATTGTATTAATGATGATCTCAATTATTTCTTTTGATTTTACTCCTTCTAGGTCAGTAAACTTTGTAAAGAAGAAGTATGATTTCATCTGTGTTTAATTTAAGATAATTTTGTTGCAAAGAAGAGAAATGCACTAAAACTTTCTTAGGTGGAGGGGGTTTATGACAAGGGATGAGTGGAATCTTGTGAAAATCCAAGCAAAGGCGTTATACCATAATTACAGCACTGAGCCTCCATCTTTTGTAGCTATTGCTGCAGAGTGCTGTGTAACAAACTGCCCCAGGCTCAGTGGCTTAAAAGAGCAAACAATTATTTCTCACTCTCAGGTCTATTGTCTAGCTGTAACTCTACAGGGAGAGTACAGACTCTCCAGGCCATCAGAGGATTCAAGTATGCTCTACCAGATCTCATTCTGGGGATGGACTGAAGGAGCAGTAACTACCCATGGCACGTTTTTCTCAAGGTGACCCTTGCAGCATAAGAGACCAAGGAGATGACATAAGCACATCAATGGCTTTGCTACCATCTTGACTGCTGACATTCTATGGGCCAAAATGATTCCCATGGCTAAGCCCAATAGCAGTGGGATGGAGAATTAGATTCCACTCAAAGTGGGAGGATATTGCAAAGTTTCATGGCAATGCGTGTGAATATATCCTTATTATTCACTGGATTCAAGTATCGGGACCCATAATTCAATCTCCCACAACTTTCATGGAGACTGACGTGGGACTTAAGGCTATTTTGAGGTTCTTATCAAAGACTCTTGTTCCTTTAATTTGAGAGAACTATCTAAGGAATTTAACCTGTCATCCTCCCCTCTTTGTAGTGTCCTTGACAGTCAAGATCATTAAGACTGTAGCCAGCAACATAATCCCGTGCCTCTTCTGCTGCACCAAAACTTGAAGGAATCCACAATGGCCACGTGGCAGTAACAGCTTTCAATTTAGAGGAGCTATTGTTTGATACCGTGATGGAAGCATCTCACTCTTACATTTAAAACCATTAGATATACAGAGCTAGAGTCTTTATTAGAATAGCTGACATTTTGCTTGCAGATCATGTGTTGTAATTCTGCATTGTGGCACATTTGTTTTTAAATCTTTTTACGCTTTTGACTCTATATGCCATATACTACAAGACAATATTGTGACAGTGATATTCAACAATTAAATCTACAGCTGAATATTCAACAGGGCATTTGTATTAGTTTGTTCTCACACTGCTGTGAAGAAATACCTGAGACTGGTAATTTATAAAGAAAAGAGGTTTAATTGCCTCACAGTTCCACATGGCTGGGAAGGCCTCAGGAAACTTACAGTCATGGTGGAAGGCACCTTTTCACTGGACAGCAGGAGACAGAATGAGTACTGAGCAAGGGGGAAGCCCCTTATAAAACCATGATCTCATGAGAACTCACTCCTATCAAGAAGACAGCATAGGAGGAAACTGCCCCTGTGATTCAATTACATCTCACTGGGTCTCTCCCATGACACATGGGGATTATAGGATTACAATGCAAGACGAGATGTGGTTGGGGACACAAAGCCAAATCATATCAGCATTCCAATATTCTATTATGTCCACTGTTTGTAGATGATAAGTACATGGTGTGACCAGGAAATACCATTTCAACCTCCCTAGGCAACTGTATTAAGAGTGGGACTATTTCCAGCACACTTAAAAATTGCTTTGTTTCCTACAAATGATGCCCTTAACGTTTCACCAAAATTAGGTGATGCATTAGAACTTAAGGTTTGAGGCCCAGTCTATGTGTTAGATATATCACTTTGTGTCAGTTAATTTCTCAGTGCTATTCTTTGTTACTTATAAAATAGAAACAAATAATCCTAGTTGCCTCTGCAGATTGAATACCTGCAATGCATGTTTCTTGTTAGGGTGGCCTACACAGAATGGTTGGAGGATAGAGTAAGGCAGCAGCCATGTAGTAGCACTACACATTCTCTCCCAGTTATTCCGTCAAACATGAAGGTAGGTGCTGCTGCGAATGTATTCTGAACATGTGAATGAAATATTTAATATATTGACTTTAAGTTAATAAAAAAATAGACCATTCTGAGTAGCCCTGCCCAATAAGGCAAGCTCTTTAAGAAAGGGCATAGGTCTTTCTTTGGTCCAGAGACTTCAAACTGCTGTTGGCTATACAATTACTCTCCCTACCCTCTGGGTTTTCCTTCTTAACTGAGGCATGCAGACACAAAATTCAGCTTGTATGCAGAGTTCCAGTCGGCTTGTGAGCTGCCCTTCCCAGTTGCCTCATCTATGAGCTTTGAATTTCCCTAGCTAGCCCCAACAATTGTGTGAACCAATGCCTTGAAATAAATCTCTTTATTTATGTACATATAGACATATATAGATAAATGTAGATATAGACCTATATCAATCTACATATTTATCTCCATCTAGATACCTGTATCTCCTACGAGTTCTAGTTCTCTGGTTGAACCCTGGCTTATAGAGACCATCAGGATCCTTCTAACTTAGCTTCCAGAATGCCAACTGGCATTACCAGTTGGATGAAGAAGGCTGTTCCACAACATAATTTTTGAGCCCTCAATTATTTCATGAGCAAGTCTTACCAGTCAACAATGCCTTTAACCCCAGATAGATCTTTGATGTTTTAATCAAACTGTATTCCATATTAAATAGGATTGGAAAGCCAAAAATCACAGGACATTTGAGGAACACATCCAGAATGAAGGCAAACTGAAATAAACACAGAAAAGGAATCTGGAGAAAAAAGAAAGTAGAAGAAAACTCCTCTTCATTCCGCAAAAAAAGAAAACAAAGAATTCATATCCTAAGACAGTTAAGAATAGATATCTCACTCATTAAAGAACAATTTGAGATGAAAATAATTGAGTTGAGAATAAGAAGGGACACATGGAAACTAAAAAAAATGTTTCAGCCAAAATAAAATCTCAGTAATCCGGTTAGATGTTAAACAAAAAATATTAATAGAGTACATATTACACAATTCAATTATATAAAATTCAAGAATAGGCAAAACCTGCCTATGGTGATAGAAATCAGAGCAGTGATTATCCTACAGACTGTGGGTGGAACTGTCCAGATGGGGTAATGGAAATGCTCTATATTGTGATTGTGTGGTCACATGGGCCACACAGGATGGTCACAGAGGCCTACAGTCTCCCCCCGCTTATTCTCAGGGATTAAGTTCCAAGGTTCCTAGTGGATGCCTGAAACCATGAACAGAACCAAATCCTATATATAATATGTTTTATCCTACATGTATATGCCTATGATAAATTTATGAATGAGGCACAATAAGAGATTGATGATAATAAAGAATAATATTATACTGTATAGCAATATACTGTAATTAACAATGTACTGTAATAATATACTGTAATTATAACAATATACTGTAAAAAAGGTTACATGACTATGGCCTGTCTCTCAAAATACCTTATTGTACTGTACCTTGGGTAACTAAGACTATGGAATGTGAAACTACAAATAAGTGGTAACTATGGCATACACCCATCCAAACTCCTTCAACTTTACACACAAAATCTTTGCATTTCATTCCAAATACTTTTTACTTTGATTTTTAAAATCCTAAAAAAATGGAAAGAAAAAGTGAGAGATAATTATTTTAAAAAATAAGAAATTTGATATAAAATCCATGAGATTCAATATTGAATTCATAGGATTTTCAGAGCAAACCAACAGAATGAAATTATAAATTAAACAAGTTACTTTCTAAGAATCCAAGGCTATAGATTCCCAGATTCAAATGGCCCCACTGAGAATTCAAAGTAATGAATGAGAAAAGACCAGCATCCAGGTAACATATCTTGCCATTTTAGGAATTCAGGAATAAAAGTTTTTAAAGTTCTCAAACGGAAGAACAGATCACATATACATACACAGTAGGAATAATCAGAATGTCTTTGGCCACTTCAAAAACAGTACAGAAGAGAAGAAAGTGAAAGAATGTCTTTACAGTTCTGAAGGTTTGTTTTCCAGCCTAAGACAGGCCTAAACTATGGATCAGTTGTGAGGAAAAATAAAGACATTTTCTTCTAAAAGTTCTCAAAGTGTTATTCTTTCGTGCTTCTTTCTCAGAAAGCTACTAGAGGATATGCTCCGCCTAAATAAGGAAATTAAGTCAAGGGAGAGAAAGAGAAAGCAGGCATGTGTGCCACCAGACTCAGGCAGGACTTGCCAAGATGACAGCTGTGCAGTGGGCCTGGAGAAACTTGTCCAATTTGGGACAAGAGGTGGCCTGAGTATTTAGAAGAATGTATGTTTGTGTGTGTGTGTGTGTTTTTAATACTGTTACCTAAAATATATGATCAAATTGAAAGGAGTTTGGGATAAGATTCTTGATAGATACCTAGGAAACCAAGAAAAAATATTACATTTATTAACCTCAGGGGAGAAGTAAAAACAAGAAGTTGAACAAAACCACGAAATACAGACAGGAAATTTAGTACTTTCTGCTGTAACTGTAAACAATATTTAAGTGGTTGTGGTAATGTAAGCACTAAATATTGACTTAATCAAAATTGTTTTATAACTCTAGTGAGAAATTGACTAACAAAATATGTATCTGTGTGTGAGAGGGGTGGGATTAAGAGCTCTTGATTCTTATCTTCCACAGTAGAAGTCAATAGGTAATGTCTAAAACTGAACAATTGAGAAATAGCAATGCAAAGTTGTTATTTATAAACATGGGGATAAATACCAGAAGCAATAAATAAAAGAGTTGAAAATGGTTTGTTTTGAGGGATGAGGATCTCGAGAGTGAAGGGTCAAGGAATTGCTGTTTTTCATTGTATTGTACATTACAAAATGTGTCCATTTTGCTTTTATACAAATATTAGGCAAAATTAGAATAATATAGAGAAGACTCAAGGGGCTGCTCTGAAAATCAAATGTGATAGCGCAACATATCCCTGTTAAACTGTAATTTGCTATATAAATATTTGTTATTATTGTTACCATAATAGAAGCCAACATGAATAGATCACTATAATAGGTATCGAGAAAATGGAGATCTTATCACAGGCCTGTCACTCACTACCTGTGTGAAACAGGACAAATCATTCATCTGCTCAAAACATCAACTTGTTCATTTATAAAGTAACCTAATTTCTGCCTGCTCACTCTGTAGAGTGCTACGAAGCTCAAGTACATGTGAAAGTATTTCACTAGCTATAATTGCTATTCCTTAATAGATAATGATTATTATTTCAAAGATCTGACTCAATAGGCTAAATATGTGGGAATTTTTAGACTGACTTAAAGTCACATTTGCCAAAATGATTTACTTCTGCTTCCAGAGACAGGCCATGTAAGAGATTTCACTTACTCATTCATTCATTCATTAATTTCCCAAACAAATAAGAGTATAAGAGCGTGGGGGATGATCTGAATATTGTGCCCACTGGCTTTTCTTGTTCTAAGCCAGCCTGTCACCATGGCTTTTTGACTAACGTGGGTTTACTCTTGCTTTCTGTATCAGGCAGGAAAATAAGAGCATAAATATTTAACCTTCAAAAAGGGACTCATTTACTGGAACTCTGACTGTATGAAACAGGGTTATAAATCTTTCTGAGCTATTTCAATATGCATAAGAGAATGAAACCACATGAATGACGGAGTGAACCTTAACCTTTGACTGTTTAAAAGCATAGTTTTTTTTCCCTCTCTCTTAAAAAAAGGGGGCCTCTGAATGTATACACGTTTGTCAGACATACATGATGAAATTTATCTTTTAAAGCGGCCCCTCCTTTTTTTCCTGTGCTCTGAAATTTATAACAAGTCTGTCAAGAAGCTGAAAGGAAATTATATTTTATAGCTGCCTATAGGTTTTGTTATGCTGGGAGAGAATCATTTCACTTTGCTCACAATAGACTGAAAGGCAAATTCCCATTCTTTGGCTGCCTGTCAATAAGAAGAGAGCAGAGGGTTGATCTTCAGTGCAAAGATAGGCAACAGATTCCTGTAGACTGAGGTCCACTGTGGTACTTATATGCGCTTTCTGAGGATTTATATTTAATTAAAATAAGTTGTTAACCAGCAAAAAGAAACTGAGTTCTTTCTCTATGTATGATACTGTCTTAGATGCTCATACAAGAGGTAATCTAAGTAGATGCAGAGGTTGTGCAAAAATGCTTAGACACTCAAACTTGGGAGCAAACTATAGCTGAAGCTGTAAGCAGGAAGGGGAACAGAAGTTTGCCAGTCCCATGTGTAGATGGTTGTACATTTGCATGTAATATTTTATTTAACCATTATGGTCTCCTTTACAATCCACATTCCACACATAAGAATATTGAAATTATAGGAGTTTAACTTTCCCCCAAGTCACTCAGGTGAGATATGGTGGAGCCTAGAGAAACCCTATTATGTCTTGTCTGGATCTTTTTCACCTCTTTACCTTCATTTTGATTTATTTCAACAAACAAAGATTTACTGAACACCTAGTATGAATCAATCATTATCCCTGACCTCAGGACATTTTGAGTTTTTTTAATTAAAATAGATATTTTATTATCATCTTATCGAACATCTAATTTACTGTATCATATTTACAGATGGCTAGAATTAATGTCATATTAAACTTAGTATAAGCCTTAATTCTGAAGACACTTTTTCCATCAGGTGAAATACCTTGGGTATTTGTTGGTAAAGTTCTAGGTTGTGATTTATTTTCCCAGACTTCCTCTCTTTTTAGCATTCCCCATGTTAAACCATAGCACCATTTTACACCCTGTAGCTCAAAACAAAATTCTACAAATCACCTCTGACTTCTTCCTTTCCCTATTCCCCCACTATGATGCATTGCCAAACCTTATCTGTGTTTATAGTATCCGTCAACTTCTTGCTGCTGCTTCATCTCCTCTGGCTCTACCCAATTCCCAGACCCAATTCCCAGACATTATCTTTCCTCCATAGGCTTTGTATTAGTGTTCTCCAGAGAAGTAGATCTAATAGGATAGATGTAGATATAGATGCGTAGGACATATGCCATCTTCAAGTTGGAGAACAAGGGAAAGTCTGTATTGCAATTCAGTCTAAGGCCAAAGGCTTAACCATGTGGGGTCCACTAATGCTAAAACATGCAGTCCAAAGACCTGAGTACCAGGAGCTCTGATGTCCTAGGGCAGGAGAAGATGGAAGTCACAGCTCAAGAAGAGAGAGAACTCACCTTTCCTCTGCCATTTTTTTCCATTTAGGCCCTCTGTGGGTTAAATGATGACCACGCACATTGGTGAGGCTGGATCTTCTTTACTAGTCTCCTGATTCAAATACTAATCTCTTCAGAAAATGTCCTCATAGATATGCTCAGAAAGATTGTTATTCCAGTTCTCTGGGCATCTCTTAGCCCAGGCAAGTTGACACAAAAATAAGCGTCACAGACTCTATGGCAACACCTTTCCTGCTACTACTGTTACCCTAACCAATTTATCTTTCACATGCAATTTATGCCAACCTTTTTCAAACATAGATGATCCACTGCTTTGAACTCTCCTAGAATTTCTCATTTCTCTTATCATAATCTCTAGACTCTTTACCATGGGCAGAAGGTCCTGCACGGTCTGGCCTCATCTCTCTCCACCTCATCCCACATCGCTTGCCCCTTGCCCAGGAGGCTCTACCTCTGCTGCCCCTCCCCGGTTGGTGAGTATGCCAGAGCCTTCCCACATCTGGTCCTTGACACTGGAGGTTGCATCTGCTGGAAATTCTCTTCCCTCCCTAGCTCCACTGCATAGATGGATCCTTCTTAATCCTCAGGTCCTTGCTCAAATAACAACTCCTTAAGGAGACCCGAATTTCCTAGTGAAATTGGCCACCCGCCCAATACGCCCCAACAAGTCTTAATAGTACTATTGACAATCTGCAATTAACTTGATTATATCATCTTGTTCTTATTAAAAGGTTCTGTCTGCTAGTTTTCTGCTGTCGTTCTAGCACTGAGAACAGTGCATGGCACCAAGGAGTTGCAATAGAAATATCTATTAAATAGATGCATAAGCCTGAGTGAGTTGCTCTAAACATTGTAAGTGAGGAGAATGATGATCCTGTAAGCTCACTTGGAACCTGTCCCTATTCTTCCCAATTGTTCTTTGTTGAATCCACCTGCAGGCTTTGTATGGTTAGGGCCTGGGATTGGCTCCTGCTCTAACAGAAAACAGAACCATCTGTGCAGTGCTCCCTCTCTAAGGCAGAATGCCTCCCTTAAACCCCTGAAGTTGATGCTTACTTGTGTTATCATGTAGCTTTCATACAACAGACATGTGGTTAGTGCCTGTTCTGTACCAGCCATGGGTTGAAGTACTAGACATAGACACGAAAGTATAGTCTTCCCCCAGTGCGGTGCAGTGAATAAGAAGATGAATGCAGCAACTGGGATGCCTGGGTTTAAATCCCAGCTCCACCTCTTACAGCTGTGTAATGTTGAGAAGATATTTAATCTCTGCTTGCCTTAGTTTCTTCATATGCTGCATGGAAGAAAAATAATAGTACCTATCTCATAGGGTTGTTTTGTAGATTCAATGAGTGTATGTTTGTAATTTATTAGTGCCTCATGTAAGGTAACTGCTATGTAAATACCAGCAAATAAATATACATGTAAATAAAATATTTCCCTTTTCCTAAAAGGTGATAGGCTTTTGGTGGCTTATCACTGCCATGGTGTTAAGCTTCATCAAAAATCCTCTTTCCTAACTCTTCTTGCTCACCCTTCTTGCTCAGTACCTGGGGTATTGGTGGCTCCTGGGCCTCACTGGCTTTGCTTTTGGTCTGCTGGTGGCCTTTGCACATAGCACAGTGTTTCACTCATGATAGAGATGCAGTGCAGAAAGAAACTAATTAATAAAATGAACTGTTGCATCTTTTAAGGTCAACCTGACATCCGGGACTCTGCAGCCCCTGTCTTCTCTGACCTTCACTTCCTTACCAATCCTTTAAAACTTCCCTTAGCATGTGTGATCCGTGCATTTCATGCCATCTCTTTACTATTTTAACTGTGCAATTGCTTCCTGACACCATTACACTCCTTCCTTAGAGCCTATTTATCTCACTTTTTATTTGAATTGATTTTTCTTTGTTACAAGAAAGTTCTAGCAGCTGACATGGTAGCATACAAGTCCAGCTTTCTTCTGATGTGTTTGTGGTCTCTCTGTAAACTTATTTTTTTTCAGTTTTTGAAAGCAGAAACAATATTTGGGAAGTCTCACTTTTAATCAGTGAAGTTAACATGAAAGTGTGACCTCTAAGCCAAACCTTTAAAAACTTGACTTGACAATTTATTACTTTGGCAGTTATTGTTATTAGACCAACCCTAGGAACAAGTAACTCATCTAAAACACGTTTTTCGCCTGCTTTTGTTATTAAGACAGGTGCAACCCTACATGGCATCAGGCAAATCGGTCATTTACAGACAGCAAAACATTACAACCTGGAGTTACCGTCCACACTCCAGACACTTGGCATTGTGACCTCCTTGTGCCTCAATAAATCGGCCATAAAAATTGGCCTTTTAGTGACACATAGATCTTTTCTTAGAGATAGGAATGGTTATATATGTTAATTATATCTCTGATCTCTCAAAGGCACATACAGCCGTCATTCAATGTAAATCATTAAATACAGCCCAAACACGTCAACAGAAAATCAAATGGAAAAAAAATTAAAGTGTTTTTCTTGCATTCGTGTATGTATCACTACTATTGGAATTCTGACTAAACAGACAAAACTGTTTTCTTTTTATAAACATACTTAAATAAGTCGTAATACTGATATAGCTATTCCAGTTCTAAGTGGGAACTCAAATTTAACTTAAACATTGTAAAAGTCTCCACACCATAAGTCTGGATTAGGTTCAAATGGGCTAAGCAGCTGGCTGTTTCATTTTCACTGTTTTTCTGAGTACATGGTGTGTCAGACTTTACTCAAGAGTGGATGAGGAGGCCACATTTCTCTTATTATAAGCTAAACGTGTTCTCTCAGTATAAAATGGCTTCAAAAGAGAAATTGTACGATAGGAATTTGGGGAAAGTGAGAATTAAAGCTATATAAAGTACATAACAGAGACTTTACTCATTGCGAAGGTTATCCTTGAAATCTTTACTATTCCTTTAATAAACAGCAAGCTTATCTCCCGATTTTCTAATTCACAACAATTTAACAATAAAAATAGAAGTTTTGAGAAGTTCCTAGAGGCAGGTAAACTCACAGCCACATGAACTGCCAACTGAGCTCCTCAAAATAGAGGATCAAAAAATAGTAACAACAGCATTATTGAAAAGTAACAATTGTAGAAAAAGAATTATTTGGTACCACTTAAGATAGGGATCAGTTGTCTCCCTAAAGACACTCCTATTGCACCCTAATGCTAAATTTAATATTCAGTATAATGATTCCTAGAGGCAATTCCAATTCTTCCAATATGTAAATATGTGTTAATGGCAGATCTCACAGTTAGCAAGAGTTCCGTCTGAAAATATCAAAAAACGGGTATGTGTGATTGCTCAAAGTATTAAGCTTAATCACTGGAAAATTCACTTATGAGACATATATTCTCCTCAATGCTTCATAAGAATAGCAAAGGAATAATCATTAATAATAAAGGCAATAGTAATTAACCACCTCCCTGCCAGGCTTTGTTTGAAAGACGTTGCATGATGGTCTCACATAATTCTTACAATAGCCCGTGCAGTAGCAACTACTGTCATCTTCATGAAGGCATTGAGGCACAGAGAGGGTATGCATCTTGCCCAGCATCACACAGTGAAGACAACGTTCAAACCTGTATGCCTGAGGTAAAAGCCCTACACCATGTCACCTCTCAGGTCTCAGGGCAGTCAAGTTCCATGGTTCCATGATCTCAGGGACTCCCAGTGAGTTCCAATGGGGAAAAATATAAGTGACATAATATTGGTAATCTATAATTTTACTAAAAACCTGAAACTAAAAATAAATATGTACTATGAAATTTTAGTGTAAACACTCAATTTGCTATTTTGTGTACTATCTAATCCTATACAGCTTTGGCAATGGAATCAACTTTCACAAATGAATACATGATTTAATAAAATAACACTTTAGACACTGTAAGTGAAGCAAACATCCTATGTAAGGAATTAAAACAGAAGCCAAATACTAAGAATCCTATGGGTGCATACTTTACATCTTAAAAAGAAGACTTAATTTCAAGAAACCACTGTTCAGTGCTTTTGGGGACCTACTACAGATTCAGATACTCATGGAATTGGATTTCGAGTCTCCTACCGAGACAATAGGAAATCCGTTTGTGAATTCTAAGGACTAAAATAGTGAAGAAATACAAACTCACGAGAGACACATACATTCTTGATAATTTATTCAGTATACAGCAAGGACTGGAGATCGGTATAATATACAAGATCTCCTGCCAGAAAGCTTAGGTTGAGTAAAATTTAACAGACTTTATTTGTATTCTTGCACTTTTTTCTTTTTCTTTCTTTCTTTTCTTTTTTTTTAAATTGAGACGGAGTCTCTCACTCTGTCGCCAGGCTGAAGTGCATTGGTGCGATCTCAGCTCACTGCAACCTCTGCCTCCCGGATCCAAGTAATTCTCGTGCCTCAGTCTCCTGAGTAGCTGGGACTACAGGTGCGCACCACCATGCCTGGCTAATTTTTGTATTTTTAGTAGAGGCAGGGTTTCACCATGTTGGCCAGGATGGTCTCAATCTCTTGACCTCATGATCTGCCTGCCTCGGCCTCCCAAAGTACCAGGATTAGCTGTTTTCATGTCCAAACTTCCCAGCCGTGACTCTTCTGTGCCCACCTAATCTGGTCCTGGTCACCCTCCACCATGCTTTCTTGCTATGCCTGTGCTTGCTTGCTGGGCTCCTCAAAGTTCCTACAGTTTTTCTGAGCTCTTACTCCCCTCACACCTTTGGACTCACCCTTCCCTCTGCGGACGATGCTGCTCAACAGAGTAATCTCAGTTCCAAGTGTCATATGCTACTTCCCTTGGAAAATCTCCCATGGCCTAGGTGCCACCATGTATGTGATCCTTTGGGACCTGCCTCCTGTCCTTAGCACTTATCCTTTTGACCTGTGACTGTTCCTTTGGGTGTACCTCTGGTCCCTCCCTTCCTAGGCTGTAAGCTCCACCTGTGCAGGAACAGGGTTTGTCCTATTTGTCTGTCCCAGTGCATACCACATGAGAGGCACTGAATATATGTCTTGACTGAATAAACAAATATGTGATTTTATTATAATCTTGTTTTTCTACAGAGGGTTCCACTGACAAAGTTTGCTCACCTGTGTCATCTTATTTACCGTCTCAGCCACACTGAGCCCCTCTGAGACATCAGCATGGGGCCTGGGACTGCCAGCCCACCTTTAGCACACATGAACTGACAAAGTAGGGCTCCCCCACCCCTATTTTGTAAGCTTATTCATGTGAGAGGTTTTCTAAGAAATTTTAAGGAAAATTACATTTAATTGGATATTTGATGAAGATCCATTAATAAAGATAAGAACATTATATGAGCTGCCTGGGAGACGCCGGGAGCTGGGGCCCCATATGGACAAAGCTCTCATTTGCCAAAAAAGGCAGCTCCTCCCCATCCCCAGGCGGCAGCTCTAGAAAAGGATCTACTGTCATTTGAATCCTTTTTACTGACAGTCTCCCTTTACCTCCTGGTTTTCAGTGTGCTTGACAGAATTTTTTGTTAAATCATAGTTCTAAACTGAGTGTGTGTTTTCCCTATTTATCATTCTGTCCTTGGTCCAAGTTTCTCCTCAAGGCCACTTTCACTTTTCCGACAGGCTCAAGTATAACTGAATTGAGAAAAGCAGACATGATTGAAGCACATTTATCTCCACTAATTAAAAGGTGAATATCAGTTCTAACAGCTGGGCCCTGAGAGTGTCACTACAGCAATTAAAACAACAGGCTTTCCACAATTTGACACATTTCTTCTGCATCCTTCCCAGGAAAGCTTTACCAATAAGGCCCCAACTCCTGCTCTTGGCGTTGAAGGTCTTCCATCTCTGCCTCAAGCTACGTTTTGGACATTTGTCTCTTTTTTAGTTCTGTGCACACATTAGATGCCTGTGGCCCATGCAGCACTCCTTGTCTGGAACTTTGCTCCTAATGTCCTCTATACCTAGTGGCTTTTATCCACCTGTGGGAATTGCATTAACTCTTAATTCAGCAAATGTAATAACTTAGACAGAGCTTAGCTCTGTTTCCTAGGCATTAGGAAATTCTCTCCTCTCTCTCTCTCTCTCTCTCTGTGTGTGTGTTTTCTCTGAAGGGAATGGATGTCCCCAGTATTACACATCTGAGAAAGAAATTGCTCCTGGGAAAAGAGCAAGAGACACGGAAGGGAACAAATATGTACCTCTCTCAGAATGGGGACAAATTGGTCCGCAGTTCATGTTGTGAAGATTCCTAGAACCTTTCTGGAGGTATCTACCCTTGGAAAATTGGAAGGAGGTTAGGAGCAAGCAAAGCAAGTAGTCTTCCCAGGAAGGTCCTATTATTAGATTGGCTTGGGCAAATAGTTCAAAGCGTCAGGGGCCAAGGTAATACAGAATAATTACATCTGGGTAAATGGCAGTGTTTTTGCTTGTCACCTTGAAGAGGAACACAAAATTTCTCTTTGTTCAGGTTTAAAAGAGCTGTTGGAGACCTGAGTTGGTGTTGGAACTTCTACTTGTTCTTCAGCTAGGAGCCTGGTAGCTGTACTGGGCACTCCCATGTTTTGGATACTTTGAGAAAAATAAAAAAAGCTTGGTTATCTGAGGCCTTCTATTTCTAAGATAAACCATGCTGCTACTCCCGAAGGTGGTTTCAATGACAGAGTATGTCGTTGTCTTAACAATGCTCTTGAAGGCAACTGGGGAGGACAAGCAAGTGTGTACAGGGACCAAGTAATCTTCTGGAAGAGAAAAATAAATATTCAGGCACCCTGTCCTTTTGAAAATAACATTGATAGAACATTTCCAATGATAGTGACACCCTCTGGGAAATGTTACCTGGCCCAGCCATCTCCCAGGAGGAAGTTTAAGATAGATGACCAAAGCTCAATCCCATGGCTGAACTGTTTTTGGAGATGTAGCTTTTAGAAACAGAATGGAACCAAGACCAGAGTCCTTTCCTATCCAAGCCAATGGGGTGGGCTTTGAAATCATGACTGTACATTAAGCATATACTGCAGAAGTGTGTCATTTTGTGTCCAGGCTTATGCCGGGCTCAGCTGAGATTTTAACACCAGATGAGCCTCCATTTCATCCCCCTCCACCTGGAGAAGCTCCTGTGGGAGGGAGACTCATGGAGCCACTTTAAACTGGAAGCAAAAGACCCCAGGGAAGAGTGCTCTTAGGCAGAGGGAACATAACATGCTAATGTGCTGTGAGGGGGTAAGTTTGGCTCACAGGTGCAAAACAGGTAAGTTCCAGGTATCTTCAGTCTATTTATGAAGCACATACTGGTATACACTTAGCTACTGTTCATTTCTTTATGCATTTTTAATGTTATATTTTGAGACAATTGCAGATTCACATGCAGTTGTAAGAAATGATACAGAGGTATTCCGTGTACTCTTCACCAAGCCTCCCACAATGGAAATGTTCGCATAACTACAGTATAGTATCTTAACCAGAAAATCAGCATTGTTACAATCCACCTAAAACATTCCTCCAGTTTTATATACACTCTTGTGTGTGTGTGGGGGAGGTGTATTTAGTTCAACATAATTTTGTTACCTGTGTAGACTTTCATGACTACTAACATAGTCAGCATGCAAACTGTTTGAGAACAATAATCCCTTGTTCTACAGGGACACAAGGGATTATCTTTGTAGGCACAGTCACCTTCCTTACATCCCTCCACTCTCAACTTTAGTAACCACTAATCTTTTCTCCAACTCTTTAATTTTGTCATTTCAACTGTGGTCTATAAATAGAATTATCCAGTATGTAAATTTTTGGAACTGGTAGTTCACTCAACCTAATTTGCTTGTGATTCATCCAAGGAGTCGCCTCTAACAATAGTTTGTCCATGGTATGGATGTACCAGAATTCATTTAACCTGTCACTTGCTGAAGGACATTGGAGTTGATTCTAGTTTTTAGTTGTTCTGAGTAAAGCTGCTATGAGCATTCATACACAGGTTTTTGTGTGACGTAAGCTTTCATTTCTCTGGGACAAATGCCCCGTGTTCAGTTGCTGAGTCATATGGTAAGTGCATGTTTAGTTATTTAAGAAATTGCCAAACTTTTCCAGAGTGGCTGTGTCATGTAGGGGTAATCTAGTTTTCCTGTGTTCTTATTAGGATTTGGTATTATCATTAAAATTTAGTCATTCTGAGAGACGTGTAGTATCACATCATTGTTTTTTTAATGTGCATTTCTCTAATGGCTGATGATGCTGAATATCTCTTCATGTGCCTGTTTGCAATCTATATATCCTCTTCATATCTATTCATGTATTTTTCCCAATTTCTAGTTAGATTGCTTATTTTTTATTGATGAGTTTTAAGATTCTTCATATATTCTGAATATAAGTTCTTTGTTGGATTTGTGGTTTGCAGTATTTTCTCCCGCTTGGTGATTGGTCTTTTCATCTTATCAATATCTTCTACGGAGCAGAAGTTCTTAATTTTGCTGAGGCCCAGTCTATAACTTTTACTTCTATGAATTGTACTTTTGGTGTCAAGTCAATAACCTCTTTGCCTAGCCCCAGATCCCAAAGATTTTCTCTCACTTTACTTCTAAAAGTTTTATGTAATGTTTTACAATTATAAGTCTGTAATCCATTTGGAATTATTTATTTTTGGGGTAGGCTATGAGATTTAAGTTGACGCTTTTGTTTTGGTATCTGAATGTGATTTTTCTCTGGCCCCGTTTGTTGAAAAAGCCAATCTTCCTCCATTGAATTACCATGCATTTAGAAATATTAAGCACCATATTAATCTTTTTACATGAGCTATAATATGCAAATGTCATGTGAAAATCTGCCACTTCTTCCACTCTATTCCCTTTCTTGCCCACTCCTTTGTCTGTCTGCAAAATATTACATAACTTTGTATGCCATCAAAACGTATTTAAGCAAGCTGTGTAAAATGTAACCCTGAAAAATATAGCTTTATTATACACGTGTCATTAGAGGTCTTCTGAGTAGTTTAAAATACACAACAATCTGTTTAGTTGGGCTTTTTTGATCTTAATAATAAGATCACTAAATGGAAGTTCTACATGGTGTAAGGCTGGAAGACTATCTAGTCACAATACCCGAGATAAGTTGATCTAGAAAAGGTGTTGCGTCAATTGCTTTGAACACCTAACACATAGAACCAATGCACGAATACCTAGCTCCCTAGATACCTGATCAGTGGCCAGTGAGCTGGAATAACTAGACGAACATTTAGAAAGAATACATTCATTTGAAACAGAATCGTCTTAGAAATACTGTATATTTTGTTCATTTGAAAAATATATAATAACAATTATTTCTTCTTCCCATATCGACATGGAAACTAGATGTGGTTAAAGACTCAGCTGGTAGTGATTACAAATAAGGGGACAATGACCATGTTAATACTATGGAGTACTAAGGTATCATGCTAGAATCTAGTATTGATAGTGATATATTATTGAAAGTGTGGTGAGATCATTATGGTCTTGTATACTCCCACTTGACAGAGAGTCAAAGTTCAGGGCCAAGGTTCCTCTGTGCTTCCTGTTGGAATTCTCCCCCCAAGAAGGATAAATGAAGAAGTTTGGAGGTAAAATAAAATTTTCCTAGGAATGACTCCATAAGGATAGATATGGTGCTGGAGGAGAGTGCTGAGCAAGAGGACGTGTTTAGGCTCTACTGGAAGAGCTGAAAATGGTATCAGGGAGACTCTCTGATCATTTTGTTGATCTCTGACCCTAGACACCACCACATCCACACTCTGCTCCTCTTTTCTTTAACACTTCTATTCCTCACCCCACAAAAAGTAGATAGAGTAATATTACTGTTTCTCTGGGAAACACTTCTCATTAATAAACATTACAAAAGATACTTAATCTTATTAATGATCTGGGAAATGGAAATTTAAACCAAAAGTATGATGCTGTGGAATGATAAATAATCTTGATCAGGAAAGGATGCTGAGTAATTGTTTCTAAACGATAGACCTTTCCTCCTTTTGAAACAGTAAGGTAGCATATAACTCTCTGGACACAACTGACATATAAATTAAAATAATATTTTTGATACTTAAAACAGCACTGTGCAATGGGGTTGCAGTTATTAGACTTTCACTGGCCAGCTGCATGTGGACCAGAATGCAAGTGGATATGCCACATCACCTGGATTTGGAGGCTGCAGTTCTGGTTTTTGGTTCTGGAATGCCCTTCAGTCTCTGCTGATGGAAGCCCAGACTCCCAGAGGTGGAAGGCAGTGATAATGCCTTCTAAGCTGACCTCCAAATCACTCACGACTTTTTCACATTACATCTGGGAAGGAGAAAGCCAAGATTCCCTTGAAACTTCTTTGAGAAAATTTACTCAGTCCTCCCTGGTCCATTTATGCTTTCAATCCATTATTTTTCTTTATTGAAGTAAAACTCACTGCCTCATAACTTCTTGACAGAAGCTCTGTGCTCCAGAGTACACAGAAAAGTCGAAACCTGTGTGCATATGGCAGGCTTTTAAAAATGTGAAGACAGTCCTCATGTCTCCCTCTCCATGCTTTTTCTTTCCCAGATGAAGTAACGGCTTCTATTTAGTGGATGTGAGCTGTGCAAGGCACATCCTTGATGTGTTACCCACGTCGTCTCATGAATCTTGTCAAGAGCATCACCAGAGAGACATCATTATTGACACTTTCAGATGAGAGAATTGAGGTTCAGAAAGGAAATGGCCTCAAGGTCCCTTAGCAGTGTTAAAGCTGAGGCTGGAGTCCCAAACGACTCACTGCAGAGCTGATGTTTCTTTCACGCAGATTAACTCCCATGGCTAAATGCCCACCATGCCTTTAATCTTCCCCTCATATCCCAGACCCTATATTATCCTGTTCTCAGTGAAACCTCCTGCAGTGTATAACTCTTGGTTTTTTCTGCCCTGGCCCTGGCTTCCTTGTGAATGACTGATCCCCACATTCTAATCAGAAAGTTACTGTAGGAGCATGTGAGACTCCATGACCTTTGCTATATGAGATTTAGACAGGGGTGGAATCTTTACATAGGCCACATACAGTGCTCCCTGGGAGTTTTTTTAAAAAACTGATACTTTGAGAGAGAGGTCATCCTTTTCTGGTGGGGGAATAGTAACATGTAAAAAGTGAGAACTGCTTGCAACTGGTAATCGAAATTTTTACAGTTTTTAAACTCATCAGTTTTCCACAAACTGACATCAATCTTTAAAAGTTTGTAAAGTGTTTGGGCCGTAAGCAATAGTAAGTAGTCAGATGATGCTTAGATAAACTTGTAGAATGCCATAACTTAATAATGAAGATTACTCCATCCTTTCTGTTTGCCTTACTTGCAAGTATTTGACTTTTTAAAAAATTCATACATAAGATGTGTATGAATTGAAGCACTTTCTGTGTGTAATTCATGGTCTTTATAGAGCAACAAATTTTGCCTTACCCTAATATTAGAGCACTAATTTGGAAAACCAAAACCTTTAATTTTGAATGGGGATATCCCAGAAGAACCATCAGAATCACAGATAATCGTGTCCCATAGAAATGCCTATTCCTGCTAACCCGCTCTCTGACAAAGATTCCAGAGGACTGGCATCAACTTTTTTCTGGCTAACCTAAAATATATTTTCTCATTAATACTCCAAAGCAGAGTCCTTAAGTCTGGGACTAAGAAACTGAAATGTAAACGCAAAGTCCAGATTCAAAGGCCATGGCTAGGGTATATATATAAATATATATGTATATAAGTATATTTATTTTTAAATATATTTATAATTATATATAAATATAATAAACATATACAAACATGTATACATTTATAAGAATATGTTTATTTTAAATAAATTTTTATATAAAGTCTTGATTATTGGCAAGCTTGACTATTGGCAATATGGAAAGATGACCAAATTCAGATGGATACACAGATGACTAAGGTTTAATCAGAAGAAGGGATTTGATTGAATAACCCTATAGTAGTAGTACTCAAATGTTACTGTGTGTAAGAATTAACCAGGAATCATGTTAAAAGATCAGTTGCTAAGCTCCATACAAGATCTGTGTTAAAACCCAATAATCTAATTTTTTTTATACTTTTTAAATGTCATGGATTCAAATGCTGGTTGTCTGGGAATACCACTCTGAAAGGATCCTTAAAAATCTGTACTAGACACATATACTCACATTAACTGTAAATGCAAAGTTAAAAATGTATACTTATTGTTAGAGGATTTTTTTCATTTTCTTTTTGCTGCCTGCCTATGAAAGGTATTGAATGAGGCATAAAAATATCACATGGGGCAAAGTATGGGTAATCTAGAGTGGCTGAGGAGTGAATTCACTTCAAAATAAAAAAATGAATAAACTAATGGATACCTGAATGCTTTTTTGAGCCTATCATTTCTCTTTACATTCCTGTTAGAAGAAAATGACACACAATGGGACACTGAACACCATTTGATCTTTCTGCTTTTCTCTTTTTTAAATGGGAATTTTACTGAGGCTTTTTCTGCCTTTTACCTACCATTATTCAAATGTTTTAGGCTTATTGAATTTAACATTTAGATAATATATTTCAGATATATAAGGGGCTACATGTAGTTCTAAACTCTACAAGAAATAGAAATACCTCTAAGAGGAAAGAGTGGGCCTATGACATTATCTCTGGATAAACTAACTAGCTTATTCCTATTTGGAAGGACTGGAAAGAAGTACATTCATGGTAACACATGATAATTTTTAAAAATCCGATACTTGAAAAAAAGGAAAAATACTCTTGAGTATAATGTTGAAGTCACACTAAAGAAATCCTAACATTTTAATAAAATCATATATATGAGAAGAAGGACACTTGTTTACTGGGAAGTCAAGGGGTGGATTGTAATAGAAACATTTAAGTTAATTTAATGAACTAATTAATTAGTTAATTTACTTATTTATGTCCTCATCTTCTTCAGGTACATTATTTGTTTCCTTCCAGCGACTGCATATCCCCCAGTTCTAACAATGTGGTTCTCATTGTAGATTCACAGAATGTGTATTATAGATATACTTCCAGGCACAGTGATTTGATCCATGGGAAAATATTCAAATGAAGCCACACAGATTAGTCAGGTAAGTAGAATCTTTCCTTGAGATTAAAAAATATATATATTAAAAAATAAATCAGGCAATCTCTCCTAGAGTTGAAAGATGTCAGTTGTTAAACACAGGGTGTGATAGTGTCATAGTATTTATTGGTGATGGAGGAAAAGAGTCAGAGAGACTGATTATATTCCATTATTTATTCTTTGGAGTTGACACTATTCTTTATTGAGAAAATGACTCTGTTAAAATGTGGTTAATTATTCAATTCAAAAGCAAGTTAAAACATAGAATGTGTGTAACAATAATAATGCCAACTTTGGGTCAGAGGAACTGGGTGTGTGCCATGCATCCATGACCTACTATTTGAGTGAACATGGACAAACCATTTTAGCTCCCTGTGTGTTGAGGGGCTCATCCATATAAAATAAAAATTTACTTAAAAGTTGTTCTGAAGATCTACTAAATTAATAAAAGAGCTTCATAAATTGAAAATCATGCTACAAATAGAATGAATAAAAATATAAAATGAATAGGATGAGGAAAATATTTTTTGGCAGTTCTGTCTCAGAAAAACAGCTATCGTTTACTCTTCATTTAATACGCCAAGCACTGTAACCATACACTTTATGTATATTATTTATTTCATTTAACCTCACTTTTACCCTGTAGCCTACCTCACATTACCCAAACTCTAAGGATAAAATATATGAGGTCTAGAGAATTTGAGTAGTCTGAAGAAAACCACACCTTAAGGTTTGTGTCTAGGATTAACACCAAAAAATGTTCCACAAAAAGAAATGTTGATAAATTTGACTCACGAAAACAAAAAGTTTTCTTCTGTGAAAAAAATTCTGATTTGCTGATAAATTTGACTCATCAAAACTAAAAATTTCTGCTCTATGTAAAGGATAAAAAGACAAGCTACAGACTGGGAGAAAATATTTTCAAATAACATATAGTCTCAAAACTCAACTATAAAAAACCTCCAATTAGAAATGCACAAAATATATGAACAGACAATTCATTAAAGGGGATATACAGATGGCAAATAAACTCATGAAAATATTTTTAACAACATTAGCCATTAGAGAAATGCAAATTCAAACCACAGTAAGTTAATGTTACACACTTATCAGAATGGCTAAAGCAACAAAACAATGATAACACCAAATGCTGGACTGAATGCAGAGAAACTTAATCACTCACACATTGCTGGTGGAAATGTAAAATGGTACAGTCATTCTGGAAAAAGTGTGGTAGTTTCTTACAAAACAAAATGTGATTATCACACAACTCAGCAGTTGCGTTTTGGGTGTTAATCCCAGGTAGTTAAAAGCTATGTCATACAAAAGCCTGTATATGAATGTTCATAGCAACTTTATTTATAATAGTCCAAACCTAGAAGCAATGCAATGCTTTTTGATGGTGAATAAACAAACCCTGGCACATCCATATCGTGGAATACTACTGAGGAATAGAAAGGAACAAACCACTTGTCTTTGTTGGTGCTGTGCCACTGTAACAAAATACCACAGATTCAGTAACTTATAATGAACAGAAATTTATTTCTCAGAGGTCTGGAGTCTGGGAAGTCCAAGAGCAAGCTGCTGGCATCTTGCAAGGGCCTTCGTGTGAAGTTGTAACATGGCAGAAGGCATGATATGGCAGAAAGGTAAAGAGAGGCTAAGAGAGAGGGAAAGAGGGGAGAAACCCACTCATGAGATAATGACAATCTATTTTTGAGAGTGGAGCACTCTTGACCTAAACACCTGTTAAAGGCCCCACCTCTTAATACCACTACAATGGTAATTTGATTTCAACATGAGTTTGAGAGAAATCAAACATTGAAACCACTTGTGAGGTCCAAAGCAACTCCATGTTGGATTCTAATCTGCCATGTTGACTTTGGATTAATCCTTGTCCCAAGAAGTCCTCTAAGTTTCCAGTTTATCTATTGCTCCTTGTGTAACAGTGGGTACTTACTGTGAATCCTACCCTATGTCAAACATCCTTGATGTTACCCTACCTCAGTAGTCCTGCATATGCCTTCTGAATCATGTAAAGTGTTTTCTCATGCACATTATCCCTGGTTCTGGGGTATTTGATGCAGGGGTTATGATGCACCATTTTGTCTCACCATTGCCAGAGTCACAGACATGGCTTCTGTTCCCAAGTCCCTGTTAAATGTTTCTTTTTAAGAAACCGGATGTGTCAGTGTCTTTCTTTGGCCTTTCAGCTTCCTCAGGTTTTGGGGTGGGGTTTCATAGACCTGCCCGATGTGAAACATCACTGAGATGTGCAAAGAATTGGATGTACCACAACAGAAATGCATGGAGTGAAAACAGCCAGTCCCAAGATATTACGTAACACAGGATTCTGTTTGTGTGACACTTTTAAAATGAAAAATTAGAGAGATGGAGATGAGATTAGTGCTTGTGGTTGTCAGGGTGTAAGGCGCAAGGAAAGAGAGAAGGTGACTATCGTTATACAGGGTAGCATAAAGGATTCATGTGACGCACCTTCTTTGTGTCTGTATTGTGGTCACACTTGTGTAACTATACATGGATAATATTGCACCAAACTCATAGACAACGTCTGCTGAAATATCAGCATTGTTGTTTGGTTTCATTGGTGTCAACTTGTATAAATTTCCTGGTTATGTTTTTTTACTATAATTATGCAATATGTTATCAGTGAGAGGAACTGGATAAAGGGCACATGAAATCTCTGTATTATTTATGACAACTGCAAGTGAATCTGCAATTTCCTCAAAATAAAAATTTAAAAATCCGTGTGGTTGGGCGTGGTGGCTCATGCCTGTAAGCCCAGTCCTTTGGGAGTCCGAGGTGGGCAGATCATTTGGGGTCAGGAGTTCGAGACCAGCCTGGCCAATATGGTGAAACCTTGCCTCTACTAAAAAGAGCTACAAAAATTAGCTGGGCATTGTGGTGTGTGCCTGTAATCCCAGCTACTCAGGAGGCTGAGACAGAGAATTACTTGAACCTGGGAGGTGGAGGCTGCAGTGAACCGAGATGGCACCACTGCCCTTCAGCCTGCGTGACAGAGTGAGACTGTGTCTCAACAAACAAACAAACAAACAAAAATAAAAAACAGGCACTGTGGAGTAAATTCGCTGTGTTCCCATCTAAGAATCTCTGTTTACTTTTAGATGACATTGGGCATTTAGCCTAAGTTTTCATGGCGACAGTGTGCTCATCTGGAAAATGGAACCACCCTAACATTTAACTCAGACTTATTGATTAAATAGTTATAACTATATATATATATATATATATATATATATATAACATATGTATATGAAGTCAGCATAGTGCCTAGGACACAGTCAGCAATCAATCATTGTTATCTATCACTGTTAAGAGAATGCTGAGAGTTAAACACTGACCTGTCTAGTATAAATTTTATTATTTAATTCAAAATTGAAATGATGGGCCAGCTGAGTATTATTTTCTCTAAATTCATTTGGAAGTACCAGAATTCACCCAAAGAGCCTTTAAACATTATCAATACTGAGCGCTCATGCCCCTAGAGATTCCAATTTAATAGCCCGGAGTGGGGTCCAGCAATTATTTTTAATGCTTTCCAAGAAACTCTAATGTGCAGCCTTGGTTAGACATCACTACAGTGTATGTGGTTATTTTCTTATTCTGTATGTTTAAAAGTATCAAGCTGATTTAGTCCAAAACTTGGTGACATTGTCAGTTTTGCTCTCCCTGCTCTGGCGAAGGGCATCATTTATTAGAGGATAGCTCACCTAAAGGATTATGACTCCCCTGGATGCTTCAAAATGGAGTGATTCCTAATCCATAGATATTCCACAGTCAGATGGAGGCAGCATTTTCCCAGGAGAATCTTGGAATGCCTCAAGGAATCAGCAGGCACTGGAGCATCAATACATAAATTTGGCTCGGCTAAGACCCAGCACAGACGTGAATGGGAACATTTGGAGGAGAATTTCTTTTTCTAGTCACCTATGAATGACAATTTTGGGTCTCTCTTACAGAGCAAATTATGCTTTTCAATTCCTGTTATTCAATGGCAGATAAGAGACATGGGAAATATTCTAATCGATACCACTTTGGTAGTTTTCAGAAGAGAGATTTAAAAAGAAGAAAGCTTGTTTGGTTTTTCAATATTCCATGTGTCTTAATAAAACAGTGGACCATACTATCGAATTAAAAAGATTTTTTTTTGTTTTTCTTTCATTTTAAAAAAAGTTGTATGAAATTAATATAAAGGCATTCCAACTTATTTACTTATTTCAGATACAATCTCTTTATTCCATGTCTGCACACCCTCAAACTTACTCTGTGAGGCCTCTAAACTTTCACCATGGTCCTCCCCTGGCCTCTCTGTGCATGCAGGCCCTCTTCTGGGGCAGAACTGGGTTGTCACAGGCCTAGAACATGTGTTTGGAAGGTTCTGACCTTGCTGTTTTGGAAATCAGTTGTCGACAACAAGGGTGACTGAGCTCCTCTTCTAGAGACAGGCCACGTCCAGAGACCCTGGAGGAGGACATAACCCCTAGAGGGAGAGGCAAGGGTAGGGAGAGCCAGCCTCCCACTGACAGTGAGCACCAAGGCCTGGGTGCAGGAGGATTGCCTGGAGAACATCCAGCCCAGCCCAGCTTGGCTGCCCACTGAACCCAGCCTCCTTGTGAATGGTGCGTGTAGCAGAACTGTCCAGACCAACCACAAAAGCATGGGAAACAGAAAGTCCTTATGGTTTTATGCCACTTAATTTGGGAGTCATTTGTTATATCTCAATTGATAGGTGAAAATCATGCCAGCTTCCCGATTTTAGGAAGAGCTGATCCAATTTATCTGGTGCTCAGGATCACAAATATCTCAAACAATGCTCTTTGGTACTCAGTCTCTAAAAATCCTATTGATATTTTTCTTACGAAACATAGTTCTTCATGATTATCTTCTTAAACACATAGATGCACACCACTACCACATTCACTATTAATAATAATAATAACAACAACAACAAAACTAGTATATTGTGATTTGCTTGGAGTGGCCAGTTTCAGAAGGGAAATGAATAACTGTGTTCCAGAATCAAGGAAGATTCAACTCGAGATGTAACATTAGGCAGGCAGACCAGTGTTGAAGCGCTGGTTTACTGGGCCAGAGATGGGTAGTTCACAGTGGGGGCAGTGTTGAAGCGCTGGTTTACTGTGATGGAGATGGGTAGTTCACAGCCTCCATGCATGGTTTGACTATGAAAGAGGAGTTCACAAACACTGATTACATGTCCATTCTCTCAATGCAGTTTTTGGCTAGGTTGCATTAATACATATTCATCAATAGATCAGTAGAAAAACGCTGAGCTCTGTTAATTGTACTATGGACCTGTAGTCAAAAGGTGTTTTTTTTTTTTTTTTTTTTGGTGTTTTTGAGAAGTAATGTTCAAAAGGGAGCAAACAATTTCATAACACAGATTAGATGCCACATAGTATGCAAAGCTAAGAGAAAGAAAACTTATTCTGGGCTCCAAAAACGTTGGGATGTGAGACTGAAATTAGTACTCATGTTTCTGATGAACGGTCTCAAACTGAGTACTGTGGATTATTCTAGGCCATTAATAACCACAAACTGCTTGAAATAACCATGGCAACAACCAGTAGCTATGTACAGTACAATCACTCTGATTACCATAGAATTAGCACAAAACAAATGTTTGTTCTTTTCCTAAATAGATGTATTATGATGATGATAACAGCTTCCTATTTACCCCAGGTTTTCCCATCACCACTCCTACTCCAAACAATGGAAAGATGACATCTTTGTGTGATATTTGTTTCCATTTCTTTTTTTCCTTAAGGAAATTTTATTGTGTATATTTAAGGTATGTTTCTGATTCTTTTCTAAAGAACCCAGGACAGAGACTGGGGGAATGGGTGGTAGCCGACCTTTCATTCCCATCTCCCTTTGGCTCAGTTATACACAAGAAAACATAACACACACATTGATTCATTGATCACAGTCTGGGCTCCAGGAGGAGGGATGATAACCTTTAAAAATGTGCCTGGAAGCTTCAAATTCAAATGGCCAGCCTGAATTGCATGTTAATTGAAATCATATAATTCTGGTGTCTTTGGTATCCATGGAGCATGGGTCCCAAATTTCATCAGCTCCTGACACAGAGAGGTAAACACACCCCAGCCTAGGCCATGCTAAGTTACCTGTCTCTGGACCGCCATTGTATACAATTCACAAAGACACAGCCAGACCGGGTGTCATCGAGGCGGGCCAGTAAGTGAAGACTGAAGTCTAGTCTCAGCCTCTCAGCTTGCTGGCATTGTGAGCCGTGACGACAGCTGGCACTTGGCTGTCCCCAAAACCCCCTTTCACGGTACCCAGCACCACGCTTCCACACGCGATTGAAGCAATTAGCTGCCGTGCGGCTGATGTACCCCGCAGAGGACTGGTGGCTCGTCTGACACATCTGGGCACAGAAAGTAATTGAAACAGCTGCTTCCGCCCATATGGCAGCAAAAGCTGGTTGTGCAAAGTCTGCTGCCTGGGCTGCACCAACCTCAGGCAAATTAGCCATCATTAATCCCCAGATCTGACCAGCATACGCAGAGCCACTAATCAAGACAGCTGGGGGGTTGGGGGAGGTGGCTGAGAAGGAGAGCCCCTTTAAGATTGCGAAATGGCATCCCAGGTTAAAAAATAAAACACACACACAAGCACAAATTGCAGTCTTCCTCTTCCTGAACACTTTCACTTCCTCTGCCTGACGAGGACAGGCTGTGTCTGTTGGTGGTTGGTGCTCCTCGTTAGGAGATTGCTAAAATAGCAGTGCGACTTTCTGGAAGTGTCACACTGCTCTATGCAAGCCTGGCATCCTGCAGTTATAAATAGCTAGTTGCGTGGAGAGTGAGAACACGGTATTGTGCTGTCGTGGTGAGCTGGCTAGCCATGAAGCCCAGAAAACTACAGTAATTGGGGGTCTGCTTGAGAAAGGGGAACAGCACCTGACTTGGGTGGGGGACCACAGGCAGCTCTGCCTCTCTTCTGCAAGGTGCCATGCTGGCTTTGGGCAGGATTTGCCTTCCATCTCTCCACTGACCTCTCAGGCATGAGCCTTCTATTATGACATGGAATTTTTAGGTAATGACTAAGAGTTAGTTGTTGCAAATGAGTCTTGCTGACAGGGGAAAGGTCACATGCCATCTGGCAGGTAAAGGGTAGCTGTCTCACCTCTGACATAGACATTGATTAAAACACACGCTGTAGCTTCAAAGGACTGTGTTGACTCAACTTCCACATTGTGGGATGGAATAGGTGGCTGTCTCATTTACATTCCATAACTGATGTCATTATTCAGATGGCTCATCGTTATGCCTGACGGTGACCCATGTAGGTGGTGTAGTGCATCTGGGCAGGGAGTGGCCGGGGTGATGTGTCACCCCAGAGGTGTCAAGAGACTCATCCTGAATGGTTGGGGTACAAGCACAGGGTGGGTCTGCATGTCCCTGTCACTAACCCCTGAGGGCACAGAGGCAGTCCAGACTTGGAGATTTCAGTTCTTTGAGAAATGGAAGTTTACATAATGAGTTAGATTTGAACAACAACAACAAAAAAAATAGCTGCTATTAGAGTCATTGTCAATTACTCAGAGATAAGGGTTTTCTTCATTGGTAAGTCTGGACTTCAGACAGATAAGAAAACTTCAGAGAACAACTTCATCCTGTGCTTTGGAAGAGACAGAGGGGATGGAGAGGTCAGAGAGAACTTGATGCTTCTTTTTCAATTCAGCATGTCAAATAAATCACTAACTTCATCTTCAGTTCCATAAAGAGAAGCCTTTCCTGCAATAGAAGCTCTTGTCTCCACTGCACAGGCCCTGCAGACTTCTTCCTGGTGTCAATGTGAGCTGATTCTACTTGCTTCTTTGGAGAATGTTTTGACTTTCTCCACACTGTTGTTCACCTCTGCAAACCTGTTCTATGTGATAACTAACATAAAATGAATAATAAATAACCCTTGCAACATGAGACAGTTATTTAGTTTGTTGCTAATCTTTCTCATCAGTCTTGAGGTCATTGTGATGTCTGTTGTATTCTGGCACTTTTGCTTAGGGCATGAAGGGGAGGAGTGAAATCCTCCTGGAAAATATAACAGAATAGCAGTTTTTGCCAGAATAGCTACTTGGAGAAACATGGTCAAAGGTATAGAAAAATATGTCCTGATATATATTCAAACCCTTCCCATTGTAATTGTTATTATGTTGGGTTGACTTTTAAAGTAGAGGTTAGTTTTACAAATAGTAGGTGATATGGTTTGGCTGTGTCCTCATCCAAATCTCACCTTGAATTATAATAATCGCCCTATGTCAAGGGCAGGGCCTGGTGGAGATAATTGAATCATGGGTGCAGTTTCCCCCATACTGTTCTCCCGGTAATGGATAAGTCTCACGAGGTCTGATGGTTTTATAAATGGGAGATCCCCTGCACATACGGTTCTCCTGGTAATGGATAAGTCTCACGAGATCTGATGGTTTTATAAATGGGAGATCCCCTGCACATACTGTTCTCCTGGTAATGGATAAGTCTCATGAGATCTGATGGTTTTATAAACAGGAGATCCCTTGCACAAGCTCTCTCTTGTCTGCCACCGTGTAAGATACGTCTTGCTTCCCCTGAGCTTTCTGCCATGATTGTGAGGCCTCCCCAGTCGTGTGGACCTGTGAGTCCATTAAATCTCTTTTTCTTTATAAATTACCTGTCTCGGGTATGTCTTTATTAGAGGTATGAGAATAGACTAATACAATAGGTTGTATTTTATTATTATTATTTTTTGCATTCTTCCCCCTCAGATATTCCTTTAAGAGGATTCTTGAGCCCAATGGGCATGTCTTCTTCTTTAGTGCATGTTCTGTGTTCTTGTCCATATTTCATATTTATTCCACTTTGGCTGCATGCTTTATAGGGTAGATAATTACCACCATGTATAAATAATAGTAGTCATTGCAAAGTAACAATTGCTCATATTTGCTAATTTATTTTTATTAATGCATTTATTTGTTAAATATGTGTTAAGTGCTCACTGTGTGCTAGGTACTGTGGTATAGCCACTGAGGATGTCATTGTGAACAAATTCTTGTCTTTCTAGAGACCAAGGGAAAATGTCCCTTTTCCCTCTGAAGGTTTGCTGAAAGTCAACTGACAAAAGGCAGATTAATAGGAGAAAAGGCATACAAACTTAATAACATGCATGGAAGGGGGTGGGGAATAAAAAAGTGATTATCCCACCATGCAATGGGGTACAGATGGTTACATACCCTTTTCCTTAAAGGGAAGGGAGGTGGGGAAATGTGGATGATTTTAGAGGGATAGTAAATGATTTCTATGGGAAGTCAATGGGCTTGAAACACATATAGTGGCCTGGGACAAAGTGTTCAGCCCATACAGCAGACAATGCTTGTGACAAAATTCTGTCCTGGTGTGTTGACAGATTGCAGTCTTTCTTCCTGAGATATGAGTTCAGCTAATGAAAATTCCAAAAAGGGACCAGAGGTAATTGTTTCCTTCTTTGGTGAGTCTGGACTTGAGGCAGAGAAGGAAACTTCAGAGAGCAGCTTTATCCTGTGCTTTGGGAGAGACAGAGGGGATGGAGAAGGTCAGAGAGAACTTGATGCTCCTTTTTCAACTCAGCATGTCAAAGCACCCAGTTGTAGGGTATCACTACCTGAGCCTCAGCATCTTCATGGAGTTTGCAATCTAGTGATGGGAGACAAATGGGAGACAAAGGAGAAATGAATAAGTAAAATACACACACACACACATCACACACACACACACACGCATATGTATAGTATAGTACAGTATAATATGCCCAATCATGGTGAGTACTAGGGGGATAAAAGAGTAAACATGGAGGAGGAGTGGCCATGATTGGGTGTCAAGCCCTCAGAGTATCCCTGAAGGGTGGATATCTGAGCAATGACCTGAGAGAGGAGCGGGCAGGAGTCAGGTGAACAGGACTGGGAAGAGCCTTCCAATGGGACAAGCAGGTCTCAAGGCAGGAGTTGTGCTCTGTGGGCTGGAGAGTACCAGGTACCCAGGGTAGCTGTAGGCAGGGGCAGGGGATGAGCTGTAGGAGTTAAAACCGGAGAGAAAGGGGTGATGAATGGGGGCACAGATACTGTAATTCTTTGCAGTATTTATGTTTTTTCTAGATGAGATGGTAAACTACTGGAGACTTTCAAGCAGTAGACTGTTAAATTAAGCTTATCCTAAAGCTGCCTCCTCACATATTTCAAGTTCAGCCTGAAGGTCTCTTCTTACATAGTGAGCTGTAAACTAACTGGATGTGTAAACAGACTATAACCTACTCTTGTGTCAATCACTAAGTTTCTGCCAATCACAGGTGGCCAACTGTTCAAACCAGATTTAAATAAGGCAAACACTGAGCTGTGACCAATCCAGCTGTTTCTATATCTCACTTTGGTTTTCTGTATGTCACTCCCCTTTTTCTGCCCATAAATTTTATTTGACTGTGTACAGTTCCAGGATCTGCCTGAACGTATTCTGATGCAGGGGCTGCCCAATTTGGGAACTGTCCTTTGCTCAATTAAACTATTTTAATTTGTCTAAGGTTCTCTTTTAACAAGAGTGATGTATTCTGACAACTATTTTAGCAGAATATGCTGATTACTCTGAAAATTTTTTGTGAAAAACAGGAGGAAGAAGCAAGACCTGTTAGAAGGCTATTGTGATAGCCATGTAAGAGATTCCTGTAGCTTGGATCAGGTGGCCACGGAAGTGAGCAAGGGCAGAACCTGGATGCATGTTGAAGGCAGGGCCCAAGGACAGTCTGAGGAATCCCATGTAGGGTATGAAAAGGAAGAGTCAAGAACCACTACAAGGCTTTTGGCTAAGGTTAGTGAGTTTCTGCTCTGCACCAGACTCTGTGTTCAGCACTTTTTATTTATTATCTCACTCATTGAATCATGAAACCATAGTGCGTTAGGCTTAAAGATCTTCACCATGCTACAGAATTGAAGTAACTTGCCAAGGTCATGTCAGAGGAGCTGTGACAGACACAGGTGGAAGCCTGAGACTGTGTGACTAGCACCCTAGAATTTCATCACCACTGTCCTTCTAGATGCCAAAGGGAGCGTAAAACTAGGATCTAATTCTCAATGTTGGCTTGATTTTTCAGTCATTATTTGCCGTCAGCCATCCCCTTTTCTATTTCTGTGTCAGCTTCTTGTTTATGAGAACCGGGATGGAATGATTCTAATGTTATGCTTAGTTCACAGCCTCTAGTTGAGAACAACAAAAAAACTGACTTTGCCTGGATGATTCTGTGTACCTTTATAAAACTGGGGTCCCCATTCCCAGTAAGCTCTTTATTTTTATTTACCGCACTGATTATATAATATCCTCTATTTCCTTAAATTGTCTTCCTCATGGGATAAAATTCCTGACCTAATCATGACAGAATGACTTCATCATTAGATAAATGTTTTCAAACATTATCTAGATAGTCACTGCTAGGACTTAGGTCTCTAAAGTTTATTTTCTAGTGTGACCATATATCCCCACTGAGCTTAGGGTGATGTAGTCAGGATTCACATTTCAGAATTCATCAGACGCTTCTAAATGGAGCATTCCTTGGGGAGTTACTTGACAGCATAGTATTTAAGAATCCATGTTCTGAAGTAAAACTGTCTGCAGTTGAAGGCTTGCTCTGCAATTCCTAACTGTGTGATACTGGGTGAGTTACTTTACCTCTCTGTGCTTATGTTCCCTCTTTTATAAAATAGAAATAAATAGTATCAATGTTAGAGAGTGGTTATAAGTATTGTTACCATGCATATGGTCCTTAGAATAGAGCCTAAGAAATTCTTAGTAAATATTAGCAGTTTTAAAATCATCATCATCATCATCACCACCACCTTCATCATTATATAACACAATCCTAGCTAAAATGTATCTCACCAAGTTCTGGTTGAATTGTAAGCAGTCAACTGGAGATAAGTAATACTGACATTGCCTGACTCAACCATTTAGATGTGTTTTCCATCTAAACACTGACATATTATTTGCATATATAGCTTGGACAATTACTAAAAACATATGCTTTTAAATTATGGATTTACAAGCAATTTGGGGACTATGACTAATTGTGATTCACAGTCGATTACTGTCAGTCCAACTAAAAATTATGAAGCACTTTCCCAAACCCACCGATAACATTTAGGAAGCCCAGGGAAAGGCACAGATGGAGGATCACATACCATATATTTAAATATTTAAAAGAGATTGCACCCTGGACTGTGTAGCCCATATCTGAGAATGACTGCTCCCTCCCGGCCTCTGGATTGGCTATATGATCATTGGAACTGAACTTTATGCTTCATTCTTACTCCATGCACTAACAGTCCATTTTCCTTGTGCCCCTGAAATCAGAATGACCTTGATGGCAGGTTCATAGCAACGAGTTATCTCATGAAGACAAGAAAAGAGTCTGATGGTTTCAGATAGCGCTGGTGGTAGGGGCCCTTGGAAAAACAGGTCCACACAGCCCAATAACATGCCCCAGCATAGCTAACAGAGAAGAAATGGTTTTCATGCAGACCCCAAGGAATCTTACCTATTTGGACTTGCTAGAAATTAACCGCAAATGAACTTTGGGAAAAAGAATATTGGCTCTTCACAATGCACCCAGTAGGCTTTGTTCTTCCTTTTCAACCTAATTTTAGGTTCCTAGAATGACTCTTTTCAAGAGTGAGGACTAGAAAGATATATACAGAGAATTAGAATGGTACAGAAGAAAGACCCACAAGAAAACTCCCCTTACCTTTCATAGGTCTAAGGTTTCTTTGTCCTTCCCACCTCTTTTGTAATAATGGATGACATTTTCACTAGACAACATGCTTCCATGTTTTGTCTCCAGGATAGACTTCTATTTTGCTTACTTGGCATTTGTTGATTCATCAGAGAGTTGTAATTGAGTTATCATCAGTATAGAGATAGGAACTAACTTCACCATCACATACAACACACTTCACGTATTCCAAGAGTGAAGAAAGACCTCACGTTCTACATGAGAAAGATTGAATCAGACACAATTATCGAAACCCATTCTGTTGGCCAAGAGTCTCTTCATTTCAACTGCTTCTTCAGGGTGTTTGTGGATAAAACTTCTTTACTGGCCAGCTGTGTAATCCCAGCAATTTGGGAGGCCAAGGGGGGAAGATCACCTGAGCTCACGAGTTTGAGACCAACTTGGGCAACATTGTGAAACCAAGTCTCTACATAAAATTTAAAAATTAGCTGGACATGGTGATGTGTGCCTCTAGTCTCAGCTACTTGGGAGGAAAAGGTGGGAGGATCACTTGAGCCTAGGATGTTGAGGCTGTAGTGAGCCACAATTGCACCACTGTAAACCAAGTCTGAGTGACAGAGCAAGACCCTGTCTCAAAATAAATAAAATAAAATAAAATAAAATAAAATAAAATAAAATAAAATAAA
>NC_045439.1:130925799-130931017 GCF_002776525.5 Piliocolobus tephrosceles
AAATAAAATAAAATAAAATAAAATAAAATAAAATAAAATAAAATAAAATAAAATAAAACGTTTTTACCATCCAGCCCTGGAGGGCAGGGAATCACCTCCAGTGCAATATAATTTGCTTCTGCTGTGTGTATGTGCGCGCGCGTGTGTGTGTGTGTGTGTGTGTGTATGAAATGGAACCTCCCAAATCATGTTAAGAGTTTTCATGGTGTAGTGGAATCTGAATCTTGGGATGGGGATGGGTGGGTTACAAATAACCATCTTTTGTTGTTTTAGTTTAATACTTCAGAAAAATGAATACATGCCTCGACAGGGCTAAAGAGGCTGATAAATTAGTTTTTTCTCTCTCTTTTTCTACTAACATTTCGGGTTCCTTTTCTTTCATAGCATTGTGATAAATATGAGTAGGAAATTAATTCATAGGGTAAAATAGACACAGTCCAGTTATTCCCTCTTTTAGTTATTTGCATCTTGCTTCTATTGTAGACCCTTTGAAAGGTGATCTTTATGGATACTTAAAAGAGGAGAGTAAGCATCCCAGTCAAAAGAACCTGATGTGCAGCAATGTATTCAGTATTATTTTGCAAATTTCCTCTATGAAAGCTGATAAATAAGCAGTAGAGTTGGAAAGTGAAATCCTCTATTGACTTCAGACTCAAATTTTGTCTCAGATGCTGACAAAACATAACCAATCTTTCAGCTATTGCCAGTAAAGATTATATGCTTTAGCAACAAATTTCTTCACTTATTTCCAAGTGTATTTTTAACAGCCTAATGGGACAAGAGCTGTTGTCAATATTTTTACTTATTAGAAAGTACTTATTTTCTCATTGACAAAAAGATTTCAAGCTCTCACATAGAAATAGTGGTTAAAATTTTTGATAAATATAACTATTACTAGAATTCTCTGATATATGATGTGTCCTTATTCTATTTTCTTATGTTTCAGGTCAGAATTGTTTAGCTTCTGGTTATGGGCTAGTATGATATATACAGGGAAAAGGGTAGATATACTGTGATCTTTCTATGTTTGTTTTTTCTAGTGATCTATAAACTAATATCATAAAGATTCGAAATGAATATACTATGTTTCTGAGTAAATGAAGAGATAATAATTTAGAACTGACTGCATAAGAATAATCATTAAACCAACATGTTTTTATTTCTTAAAATGGTGTTTGTATTAGCTTTTCCTCTAGTTTTTGAAACAATCAGTGCTAAATATGGTCAGAGGAGAGTGTATATAAATTATTTTTCCCCGGATGCTTCTTGAGTACGTGCTAACTACAATCATCATTTCCCTGGGCATTTTTTAATTGGACGCTGAGGAGAAAGAGGCGAATGCAATGCCAGTCGTGTGCGTATTGGCTCCCAGCTTCCAAAACACCTTTTGTGGTATTGAGGGAGAGACTCTGAAACCACACTTCTGCTTTGCCAGCTGCCCATGTTAGCCCCTGTTACAGGCTCTGCAAATAGCGGGCGATAGAGAGAGTGAGGCTAAAGGAGGAGGAAGGCACCACCCAGTCTTGCCTGTTTGCTTCCTGTGCCTTTCAATATCGCTCCAACTATGGATGCTGTTTCCTGCCCCTCGTTTCATTCTCGACTCACAGAACAGCCTTATTGTGTCCTTTCAGAAGTTTGAGGAGCAGCCTAGAGGTGTTTTCTCATTGGAGGTCTGAGCCCAAGCACCACGGAGTTCCTCCTCTTTGCTCCCAAGATCTGATAACCACAGATCTTCCCTTTTATTCCTCCAGGTATTATCTTTGGGTTATTTAACTTGGTGCTGTCTTTTATTCTTTAAGCAGTCCAGCACTCATAATGCCAATTCCTTATATATTAAATTCTGGACACTGGCATACAACAAGTTTGTATATTCCTGATAGTGTGGAGGTGCTGGGAGATGTAGGGGAGAAAAAAACTTCCTTTTGAGGCAAGAGAATAGGGTGTGGAGGCAGGGAACCTAAGGCTGATTCACACTGCCTTACTGGAACTGAATCTAAAGGGGAACCGCAGCTTTCCACACCTAAGTGACAAGGGGGAAGCTACTCCCTTTGCAAACCACACCACCCCCTCCCCCACCCGCCCCAACTTTTTCTGCATGGCAGACAGAAATTTGAAAGTACCTCTGATTGGTTGCTTTTTGCAACCAATCAGATGTTTGCCTAGGAGTGTAACTTTGTAACTTTGTAACTTTGCTTCAGCCTCTAATTGGTTGCTTTCCACAACCAATCAGACTGATTTCAGGCCACTTCTTTTTTTGCATACAGTATACACCACTTGGCCAGTGGAAAGCCTCTAGAGGGTATTTAAACCCCAGAAAATTCTGTAGTCGGGCTCTTGTGCTCCTATGCTTGAGGGTGTTCCCACCCTGTAGAATGTACTTTCGTTTTCAATAAATCTCTGCTTTTATTGATTCATTCTTTCCTTGCTTGTTTGTGTGCTTTGTCCAATTCTTTGTTCAAAACGCCAAGAAGCTGGACACCTTCCACCCGTAACACTTTCACTCCTTTAGGTTCTGAGGCTGGGCCTAAGAATTCAACTAACTAGGACAGGTTAACAAGAGAAAAGAATACAAATTTATTCATTATTTTGATGTGTACATGGGAGTCTTTCGAAGAAAAATGAAGACCCAAAGAAGTCACTGGGCCCAAAAGCTTGTAGGTCTTTGGACACACACACAAAAGATAAATTGTGGGGATGTGACAAGGCAAAGGGTGTGGTCCTAGGGGCAGTAAATTGTTTGACAGTGACTAAAAAATAGATGAGAGAAACTAATGGCAAGTAAGGTTGACTTTAGTAGCTTGATTTGTGTTACAGATCTAGTTTGGCATTGACTGCCAGTCTCTGGTGCTTGCTAAGCGTGTTCTTCTCTTTCTGGTGTAGGGAGGGCACCTTTCCTGTGGGAAATTTTATGACTTCCTTTTAGGTAGAAAAAGGGAGGTCAGAAAGCCCTTTCAGCAGCTGCTATTTCTTAAGTGCAGTCAGCTGAAAATAGTCAACATGCCAAAGCAGCATTTTTGGGGTGATATGTTCTGAACTCTATCAGGAGAAACACAAAGGGTAATTATTACACTATCTAAAAAAACTGCCGAAGAGATTTTACACACACACACGTGGAGAGTTGATTCTCATGATTTCTGGTAGTTATGTTCTATAAAGTCACCATAAATACTGAATTGGTGAATATAGAATCATTAGCTTTAGGGAAATCAGGATTAAGTTCCTTCAAGCCTCTAGTCACAATATCTTCTTCAACAGATCAATACATAGGTGCACCTGTATATCAGTGCATCTTGTTTTATGTATGTTTCTGTTTAGAAACACCTTATCTAATATATATTGTTGATTCATTAACATTGAATTTACAAACATCAGCACTGTATCTCATGCCTGGATAATACCTATCTAGTGTACATATTTTCCCCATGAGATACCTCCATGGCTGCCTTCTTGTGCTTAGGAATCCTAGCCAGCACTTTAACACTGGGCTAGGAGGGCCATTTAAAACAATGAAATCATCAACAAAAGGCACAAAAATGTGAAAACCACTGAAATACATGGTGGAAATAACTCTCATTTACAGGATGAGAGCTAAAACAAGAAGATAGAGAATAGCCTTCTTCCACCTTAGCAGGGAACATGTGTGTTGGTTGACTCAAATTTTATTGCAACTCTGATAATATATGAAAAATGACTGCAAATGTGCCAAAGTATTAATTCTAGGGTTTCTAATAAATATCATCATATAGGAGAACTGGCAAATACAGAATCTGTGAATAATGAGGAGCTACTATGTATATATATATAAAATGTCCCATATGACCTCGTATCTTTGAAACTGTATTAGGCCATTCTTGAGTTTCTATAAAGAAATAGCTGATACTGGGTAATGTATAAATAAAAGAGGTTTAACTGATTCATGGTTCTACAGGCTGTATAGGAAGTATGGTGCTCGCATTTGCTCAGCTTCTGGAAAGGCCTCAGGAAGTTTCCAATCATGGCAGAAGGTGAAGTGGGAGCAGGCATTTCACATGATGAAGGCAGGAGCAAGAAGCAGAGAGAGGTGACATGCACTTGTAAGTTATCAGATCTCATAACAGCTCACCCAAACACCTCCCATCCGGCTCCTCCTCCAACATTGGGGAATCACACTTCAATATGAGATATGGGCAGGGATAGGTTTCCAAACTATATCAGAATCAAATGTTTACTAAAGAACTTTTGTTTTCCACTCATTTCTGCTCCCAACATATCACTAAGAACTTCCCGTTGTCTTGCAATGTCATCCTACAAATCCCAATATTTTGGGGAGTAACAAAAGGGTTTCCTGGGGTAATAATGAAGTCAGTACATCTAACCTATATTTCCTATTCTCTGCTTGCAGCATTGTTTGATGGGATTCTGTTGGTTTCACCAGAGGCATTAGTCACTGTGTGCAGGAAAATGATGATTCCCCTGAGTCTCCCAAGATATAACATGCTGGAGTGATGTGCGGTTCTGTGCAGAAGTCAGGACAAGGACCACACTACAAGTCTGTGCTACTATATATTTAATTGTGTGGTGAAATATAACCTAACAGAATTAAGGAACTTAAGAAATTGATTTTCTATAGACCTGTGTTAAATCGGCTGCCTAAAATTTACCAGGCTGTCTTTAACACATGCAGATTTTGGGGGCATTTTTGGTTGCCTAGCTAACTGTTATTTCCCCACCACTCCTTGGTAGCAAGGTGGCTACGTATTTTAGGTGACTAGATCCTCTCCAAATCCAGTGTAGAGGACCTTAATCAGTTACAAATTGTGTTAATTCAATTTCTTTAGCCAGAAATTTTTTTAGGAATAGACCAATGATGCAATTCTAGTCAAGGGGAAGTGAAGGTAAATCAAATGGGGAGACTAAGGACCAGGGAAGGGACTGTCTCTTCCATTGTGGGCATGCTGTGTAAAGATATGAGCTGCAGCAACTATCCAGCAACTATGAGGGAATAAGTCTGAAGACAGAAGCCAACACACTGAAGATGATGGGAAGGAAAGTACCTGGGTCCTTGGTAGCACTGCTGTTGAATTAGTCAGTACTGAAATGCTTTTCTGGATATGTCATGTGATAGTAAATCATGTTCTTCTTCCTTCTCCTCCTCTTCTCCTCCTCCTCCTCTTCTTCTTCTTCCTCCTCTTCTCCTCCTTCTCCCTCTCCCTCTCCTTCTCCTTCTCTTCTTCTCTTC
>NC_045439.1:130931117-130971483 GCF_002776525.5 Piliocolobus tephrosceles
TCTCCTTCTTCTTCTTGAGTTTTGCTTTTGTTGCCCAGGCTGGAGTGCAGTAGTGTCATCATGGCTCACTGCAACCTCCTCCTCCTGGGTTCAAGTGGTTCTCCAGCCTCAGCCTCCCAGGTAGCTGGGCTTACAGGCACCCACCACAATGTCAGGCTATTTTTTTTTTTTTTTTTTTGTATTTTTAGTAGAGACAAGGTTTCACCATGTTGGCCAAGATGGTCTTAAACTCCTGACCTCAGGTGATCCACCCACCTCGGTCTCCCAAAGTGCTGGGATTACAGGCTTGAGTCAATGTGCCTGGCTGTAAATCACCTTCTTATATAAACTATTCTGCAATTGTTCTTCTTTTACTTTCATTCAGTAGTGTCTCAGTTGATTTACAGATTTATCAGTGGAGGTCCAGATTCAGTAGGTGTGGGGTAGAGTATTCCTATGAACTTGTGATTTTGAAAAGCTCTTCCTGAGTTTCTCATAGGCAGCCTGGAGACTGTCCTTGTAATAAGATTTATTAACTTGGGTCGAAACCAGAAGTGTGACTTTGAACCCCAGATTTAAGGAAACATACTTGACTCGTAGATTGGCATGGTTCCCTTCTCCTCTTTACCTAACTATGTCCCTGCCATTATAATTAGATCTTTGGTAGTAAGGGTTGGATGGGGACAGTTTACAAAGAGCTCCAAATTCAAAGGCTTTAATCCAATCTAGAGCACAGAGCTGTTCCTTCATCCACTCTCCTCATCCCATTCTGCTCCTCCTGTGCATCTAACTACACTTCTACCCCAGCATTTGGAGAGTCAGATCCCTTGAAGGCCATGTTTTTTTTGCTTGTTTGTTTTGTTTTTTTTTTGACAGAGTTTTGCTCTCTCGCCCAGGCTGGAGTGCAGTGGCGCGATCTTGGCTCACTGCAACCTCCTCCTCCCGGGTTCAAGCGTGGCTCAGCCTCCTGAGTAGCTGGGATTACAGGCATGCACTGCCACGCCCAGCTAATTTTGTATTTTTAGTAGAGACAGGGTTTCTCCGTGTTGGTCAGGCTGGTCTCGAACTCTTGATCTCAGGTGATCCACTCGTCGTAACCTCCCAAAGTGTTGGGATTACAGGCATGAGTCACTGCGCCCGGCCAAGAACATGTTTCTTATTCAGAAACTATGCTTATCTTCTTCTTTAAAAATGTGTCTTTTGGTTGGGAATGGTGGCTCATGCTTATAATCTCAGCACTTTAGGAGGCCAAGGCAGGAGTATCACTCGAGGCCAGGACTTCCAGAAGAGACTGGGCAACATAGTGATACCATATTTCTACAAAAAAAAAAAAAAAAAAAAAGAAAAATATACGTCTTTATACAGTACATTTTCCTAACAACACTTAGATATATTGTTTTTCTTGAGAACTTAAACACAGATTGTTAAATCCTAATAGAAGAGAAATAATTATAATATATATCTCATGTCCTGAGACTCAGCTAAGACAGAATTTGCAAATGCACGTCAACTGTTTTAAGTCTGTGGTGGAATGATGTAAAAATTCAGCCATTCTTCATCCAGACCATCTTCTCTCATTTCAGCATTTACAATCTTCCTCCCTGCCCTTTTGGTTTCCCAATTTTTTAACCTGTTTTTGGACCTTCAAATTTGGACATTCTATTCCTGTTCAATGTGGCATCCCCTTGGACTTAATTCTGCTATTCAGCAATTGGCTTCAGCAGCATATTTCTCTCTTTTTCTGGTCGTTGTGAAGTTAGGTGATATAGAGTTATTTTTCTTAGAGGATGTATTTGGATGGCAGGCAAATTGCAAGAATGGAGACACTAGAGCTCAGGACAATCTCAAATACATATGGCTTGTGCATGAGCCCCAAAACTTTAAGACAGATATCTACATCTCCTTGACCACTGTTAAGATTATTGGCTATATTTACAGAGTTCTTGAGAATTTTCATAGCAGATTAGCATTTATTCTTGTAGGGAGATGGTAGTTTGTCAACAGCCATTCCATTTCTCAAGACATAATAGAGTCTCAGGAATGGTCCAAGAGTCACCCAAAGCCACATTGCTTGATAAGGCAGAATGAGTATGAGACTCCAAGTCTTCCAATTCTGGAGACTCCACCAGATCACTCACGTGGAACTGAGACAGTTCAGAGCCAGTCAGGCCAGTGCTCTAGTTTCTAAATTTAGTTTCCCTGACCAATGCAGCTAGTTCAGGAAGAAAAGAGATAGAAATATATTGCCTGTGCTTTGCATATTTAATTTACTTAAAATATATTTAATTTGAAGAAGTTCCTGTAAGGTGATAAACTAGTAACTGTCACTGTGTCCATCTCTCTATTCTGTTACCATGAACTTTGGTAAAAGTTACTAATAGGGATGGTGTGTTTGCTTCAAACATTCAAATCCAATTTAAGAAATAGTTTGTCCAACCAACACATGCATGGATTTTCCCAGCTCAAATTTACTTTGTAGCTTATTCTGAGTTATCAAATGAAAATTCTATTATAGGTGCTTTCTCTCATCATCTGTTGACTTAGGAATTGTCCACCTGTGTAACAGATAGAATGCACACTGCCTCAGCCCCATCATTAGCTTGGGTGGGAACCTAGCTGTGCAGGTGGATGATGTCACCTGACGATCCCACTTACTTCTATTACTCCTGCAGTAGCCCAGGGCTGTTTCTGGGCTCTGTGTTATCTGTAGCCCCATCACTCAACATCTTACCTACCTACTGCCTTCTGTGCTTCCCACACGTTCAGCAATCAGCTTGCATCTAAGAATGCAGGACCTTGACTCTGACAGGCCTCTGGGAGTCACGTTAGAGGTGAAACTTCTCTCCTTCTCATCCTCTTGTCCCAGCTCTACCTCTGTATTTGCATTTGCTGAGTGTCTGTGGTTGCCTTCTGCACCTGAGACTGATTTTGACTTCCTCGTTTTGAATCATGTTATTCCTTAGGCCAAGGCTTGAAGTTTCCCTCTGGCTCTTTCTTGTTGCCCCAGGACATAGTTACATTCCATTTGGGTCCAACTCATAGGCTCGTGGTTTCTGCTCAGAATTAACAATATTTCCTGCTTGGATGATGACATTCTCTATGGCCATATACACTCTATCCTTCTCTCCTACTCTTCTCCAGCTTGCAAATATCTCTTTTTTTCAACCCTTTAATGGCACTAATTTTCTTGCTGGCATAACATAAAACAATATTACATACTATATCTATCTGTCTATGCTTATAAATTAATGTGAAGGATAGGTACAGATGTACAAATTGTTTTAAATCAGAAACATACCGTTTGTCACTTATATGCCAGACTTTTCGTTTGGCATGTGTCTCCTCACTGCTATGTGCGTTGACTCTTCATTTCTGTATGCCATAGTGACTTGACCACTGTAGCTACTTAATAAATGTTTATTGATATTGACTGATAAGGATGAGATATTTAAGTCAGTCAGTTCTGGTAAATTCATTTTCATCAAATTTCCCCCCTTTGGAACCAAAATATTCATAATGTTAAAATGTTTAGTTCTGGAGATATGAAAATCAAATAGAAGGTTTTTAAAAGTCTGTAAGTGAAGGAAAACAGTTATTTTGGGCATAGCTGGTTTAAGTGGGAGTAAATGAGGTGCAATTTGGGAGAGAGAAAAGAACAGTGTAAACTGAAGAAACTATGCTTAAGATTAAGACAGAGTCAAGCAAATTTGAATACACTTGAGTAGTCTCTTCAGTAAAGTGTCATTTGTAGATTAATTTTGCAGTTTACTAATTTAGAAAAATGACATAAATTATTCTTGGATACTAATAATATGTTGCTGCTTTTCTGGTCTCTTATAGCTTGTTTGCTAAGACTTCACATTTTCTCTTCTTTGATTAATACTGTTTTACATTTCTGGCACTGTATTTTTGATATGATAGTAGATATACAATGGTGTTTTGGTAGGCCAAATACTGATATAGATACTGTTTTAACATCACTTTTTTTCGAAGCTAATATTTTATTTTAAAAATGTGGGAGATACAACATTCCATAACAAAAGAAAAGGATGTGTTTATTGAAGTAGTTTGTAAGAATATTTACATTGCATGCTAATCTCCAATTCAAACAATTGTTTTCCTATCCATTCATCCTTCTTATGTGACTCTGTAAGACTGTTTTTATATCTCTGCTGGGTTATTCTTATGTTAGCTTTTATCTCCATGCTTATTACCCAGTGGTTGCAGGAAGGCTACCACAACTCCAGATAATATATCTACATTCCAGACAGAACAGAATAAAGGCTTTTTGCTAAGCTCCATTTAGGAGAATTCACTTATCCCTCATCAACCATAGCTAGGCCCCATGGCTACCACTAGACCTATCACTGGCCAAGGAAAAAGAAATACCAATGTTTAGTCTAGATACTCTCAGCAGTCATTGAAGTAGATATCTGCTTTCTCCAAGATCAAGAGATTTCAATGGCTACCTGAACAAAATAGTTTTGTTTTGCTTTATTTTATTTTATTTTTTTACTTTGTAAAGAAGTCAAGGAATAAGTATAGGTGGTAGAAAGAGTTTAGCCAACTGCAAAGTTAAAGGGAGCAGTCCACACAATTTCCCTTTTATTTCTCATACAAATTGCAGTTTGGGGGGCTTCCCATAAAGCATGCTCACGTTTGATCATACACTAGCTAGAAAACTCACAGAAATCACTGAGAACTGTTGTACTTCTTGTGATGATTTATTACACTGAAAAACAATACAAATTAAAATTAGACAAAGGAGGAAGCACACGGGGCAAAATCTAGGGAAGCACCTAAGGTGAAGTGTCCTCATTGCCCTGTCTCTGTGGAGTCAGGACAGCATTACTCTCCTGGCATTGACGTGTGACAGCATGCACAGGATTGCCAACCAGAGAAGCTCACTGGAGCCTCCGTGACTAGAATTATGCCCCATTATGTAGGCATAATTGTTCACTCAAATGTCTAGTTCCAGCCTCTCTGGGTGGGACCCAAAGTCCTCACCATAAATCATATTTTTTGAATTTCTCATATGGCTTGTTCCCATCCTAAGACTATGGGGTAGGGCCAGCCTTATTTGAAATCACATTGTTAGACAATATAGTGTGTCCCAAGACCCACAAGGAAACAAAGATATTCCCATCAGGTAGGACATTCCAAGGACTTAGAGGTTACCTCTCAGGAGCCAAGAGTAAAGGTCAGACCTTTCTTTGGGCAAGGTTAATTTCTTTACCATATATGTGAACAAAAAATAGCATACATAACAAAGACGATTTTGGCTAGGACATTCAGGAACACTGGGGAAATGATAAAACTGAATGAGATGACTTTTTCAAGATCTCGGGATTTGAAGATTTAGTAATTTAAGAATTACAAGAGGTAAGATAATTCTCTATTCAAGAATTTTCCCAACTTTGCCTTACAGAATATGTATTTCTAGAGATAAGGACACTGCATGTGAAAGAGAAAAGTATGATCAAATATATTTGAAAAAGACTGGGCTTTACCAAAGTTAAGCAAGTCTCTATACCACTGGACTCTCTATAGTCTTTAATATGTTGATATAGCAGTTCTCAAATTTTTGATCTTAGGACACTGTACATTCTTAAGAATTATTGACAACTCCAAACAACTTTTGTTTAGGCAGGTTTTATCTGTTGATATTTATCATAATAGAAATGAAACTGAGAAGTTTTATATTTATTTAGTCATTAATTCATCTAAAAGTAAAAACACATTAATGTTAACATAAATAATTTATTCTTATGAAAGTAACTGTTTTCCAAAACAAACAAAAATTAATAAGAATAGTTACATTACCTTCTATTTTAAAAAATTATGTAGTGTTTAAATGAGTAGAAATCAGCTAGGGCCAGGTGTGATGGCTCGTACCTGTAACCCCAGCACTTGGGATGCCAAGGCAGGTGGACGACTTGAGGCCAGGAGTTTGAGACCAGACTGGCCAACATGGAGAAACCCTGCATCTACTAAAAATACATAAATTAGCTGGGCGCAGTGGCAGCTGCCTGTAATCCCAGCTACTCGGGAGACTGAGGCAAGAGAATCACTTGGGCCTGGGAGGCAGAGGTTGTAGTGAGCTGAAATGGTCACTCCACTCCAGTCTGGGTGACAGAGCAAGATTCTGTCTCAAATAAATAAACATACAATAAATAAATCAGCTATATTTTCATATCTGTATCTGCATTTAATCAGTTAAAATATATTATTTTAGTTAAAATATATGAAGAAAATCTAGCCTCACACCTAAATGTAGTTGGGACAAGACAAACCATTCTAATAGACTAGTAAGATAATTTCAGATATGATTTTTAAATAATATACTAAAACTTTATAAGTCATGGTTTCTTAAAAATTAGTTGCAATGTAGAATTTTTAAAAAATCAATGTAATATTCATATTCTATACTATTAAAATATATTATTGTATCTTGCACTTTAAATGGCTCTTTTACTCATGCATGGTTTTGAAACATTATGTGTTGGTTGTTTGAAAAATATTGTATTACTAAGTTATATAGATCATCCAAATATTAACACATTTCAGTATACAACATCAAACATTTATATTTCTTAATATCAACACCAGTCTCATCAAAAAGTTTTTAAAAATTGAGAAGCTGTCAAGATCAAGAAACAAGGCTTGCAAACTTAAACTTCTGTTTTTTCAGGAGCAAAATTATTGCACTATTAGTTGTCCTTGAAAACTACAGGCTCACTTAGTTTATCATCAAGAAAGTATCTGCCAAATATCCATGTTGAATTACCAATAGTTTTTCTATCTTTTGTTTATGAAAAACTGATGTTCCATTTAAAAAATGGTTAATTCATCTTGTGATTCAAACAGTTCCACAAGTGATTTTCCTTAAAAAGCAAACAACAACAACAACAACAAAATGTTAGGGAAGCAGAAAGCTAGGAAAGCCACCGTGACACTATTTTAAAATCAAGTCCATCTTAAAACTGACAAGGTACATTCCTGCCAGTCATGACCCATGGATCCAAGATGTTTATGGCTAAAGAATCAGCTTTGCAATGTCTGCAAAAACAAACTCCCACCACAACGGAAAGTCCAGATGTCTCAATACCCATAACAATATATGTTTTCAAAAAAATTAGAGTTATGCTTTGATGTACTTACACGTTAAAATGTCAAGGATAGTTTTCTTTAAAACAATAGAATAATAAATTTTGTCATGCTGTCAGCCCACCCACATATAGTTTAATCTCACAGCCTAGTTAAGTCTTTATATAGACAAAACTCCTATATACAAAAAACGTAAAGCAAAGACAGTGCATTCCTTCACTTGTTTCCTGAGGATGTGCTACCGTGTAATGGAATAGGTTTCAATAAACTATCTCTCTTCTTTACTGCACTCTGTAACTTGCCTTGAATTCCTTCCTGCATGAGATCCAAGAACCCTCTCTTGGGGTTTGGACCCTCATTTTTTTTTTTTGAGATAGGGTCTCACTCTGTCACTAGGCTAGAATGCAGTGGTACGATCTTGGCTCACCGCAACCTCTACCTCCAGGGTTCAAGCAATTCTCCTGCCTCAGCCTCCTGAGTAGCTGGGACTACAGACGCATACCACCATGCCCAGCTAATTTTTGTATTTTAGTAGAGACAGAGTTTCACCATGTTGGCCAGGATAATCTCGATCTCTTTGCCTTGTGATCCACCCACCTTGTCCTCCCAAAGTGCTGGGATTACAGGCATGAGCCACCGCGCCGGGCCACACATTGTATTTTAATATGTAGAAGTGCTTTAAGATATGTCCCGTTTTGTCACTGTTTAGTATTAAATATTAAAACGATATATATTGAATTTGATTTTCCACACTACATGCAAGGAGCTTGGAACTGGCCACTGTATCTCAACAAGAAAAAGCTGAACAAACTGAAAAATCATATATCTTCTTACATCTTAAGAGAAGTGAGCTCAGAGGGCAAACTCCTGCTCTCCCAATTGGAGAAACATGCAGGTAAAGAGAATCACAACATGCTGGAGCAGAAACCTGCTTGGGAAACACTACTGGGGTAGGAAAGCCTTAACTGTAATTGATGAATTGTTCCTTGGGGACTCAGTGTGGCCAAGACTAAGTTAAAAACTCCAGGGGACCTGTTTCGGGGCAGGGTGCATGCTTTTGTGAGTCTTACCTCCAGGAGCATAACCAAGTTCCCACAATAATATCAAGGAAAATTCCCCTCATGTTTCCAACAGGGGAAGGGGAAAAAATAACTATTTTGAAATACACCAGAGAGAAACTATTTAACCAGAGCTTAAATTGCTGGGGTTTTATTAGACCCTAATAGACCTGGGAAAAGGAAAATACAAGTTGCAGCCAACTCTGGACATCTTGTCCTGTCTAAGGAGGGAGAAAATAAAATTAGAAAAAGAAACAAACAGAAAGAAATATTTGTGAAATTCCAAGTCCAGAGGCACAGGTTCACCAAAAGCCTGGGACGTAATCACGCACTATAGAATGCTTCCCCTCTCTGAAACTTTAATGTCCCTTACCCAGTACATCATGTTTATCTTAAAAAAAAAAAAAAAATTAAAAAACAAACTAAAAGGCAAAAAAAAAAAAAAAAAAAAACCCACAATTTGAAGATACATAGCAAGCACAGAGCCAGACATAAATGTTTCCTTTCCCCCAAACTTTAATGTTCCTTTACCAAGTACATCATGTCTTGTTTAAAAAAAAACTTACAAGGCATACTAAAAGGCAAAAAACAAAATTTGAAGAGACAGAGCAAGCACGGAGTCAGACATGGCAAGGATGCTGGAATTATCATATCTAGAACTTAGAACAGCTTTGATTCATGTGCGAAGGGTTCTAATGGCTAAGCAGATAGCATGCGAGAACAGCTGGGCAATTCAAGCAAAGAATGGAACTTCTATAAGAAAAACAAAAAGAAATGCTAGAGATTAAAAACCAACTACAACACTGTAATAGGCTTGAAGAATGCTTTTGATAGGCTTATTACTAGACTGGACACAGCCGAGGAAAGAATCTCTAAGCTTGAGGATATCAATAGAAATCTTCAAAATGGAAAAGCAAAGAGAATAGAGACTGAGAAAAAGCCCTAGAACATCCAAGAACTGTGGGACAACTATCAAAGGTGTATATATCTGCAATGGGAAGATCAGAAGGAAAAGAAAGACAAAGGAATAGAGACATATCTTGAGAAATAATGACTGAGAATTCCCCCCCAAATTAATGTCAAACATCAAACCACAGATTCAGGAAACTCAGAGAACAACAAGCCAGAAAAATGGTCCAAAAAACTACTTAGATGGATCATTTTCAAACTACAGAAAATCCAAGATAAAGAAAAATTCTCATAAAGAAGCTGGATAAAAACCACCTTACTGAGGCAGAGCAAGATGGCAGCATAGAAAGCTCTATCAATCATCTCTCTTGGAGGGATACTAAGTTAACTGCTATCTACACAGAAAACAACAGCTTCATAAGAACCAAAAATCAGATGAGCACTGACAGTGCCCAGTTTTAGCCTCATATTGCTAAAAGAGGCACTGAAGAGATAGAAGAAAACAATCTTGCATTACGGACCCCACCCTTCTTGCATCCCCAGTAGCAGCAGCTTGGTGTGGAGACTATCTCAGTGCACTGGGGGAGGAAAAACACAGCAATGGTGAGGCATTAAACTCAGTGCTGTCCTGTTAGAACAGAAAGAAAAAACGGACCAAACTCTGCTGTCAGTCACCCATGGGGGGAGAATTTAAATAAGCTCTAGCCAGAAGGGAATCACTGATCCCAATGGTCCAAAATTGAGTGCCTGCAAATGTTGCTACTGACAGCTACAGCAGCCTGTGTCTCCACATAAAGTTGAATGGCAGTCTAGCCCATGAGGACTGCAACTCTTAGGCAAGTCCTAGTGCTGAACTAGGCTGAGACAGTGGACTGAGGGTGCATACAACATGTTAAGACACCAGCTGGGACAGCCAAAGGAGTGTTGGTATCACCCCACCCCCGACCCAAACCCAGGCTGCACAGCTTGAGGCTTCAAAGGAGACTTCTTCCTTCTGCTTGAAGAGAGGGAGGAGGTGGAGGACTTTGTCTTGCATCTAGGATACCAGCTCAGCCACAGCAGGATAGGGCACTGATTAGAATCTTGAGGCCCCCATTCCATGCCCTAGCTTCCAGATGGCATTTCTAGACACACGCTGGGCAAGAAAAGAACCCACTGCCTTGAAGGGAAGGACCTAGTCCTGGCAGCATTCATCACCTGCTAACTGAAGGGTCCTTGGGCCCTAAATAACCAGCAGCAATACCCAGGTTCTACATTGAGGGACTTGGGTGAGCCTCTGAGACTTGCTGGCTTAAGGAGAGACTCAGCACATTACCAGCTGTGGTGGCTATGGGGTCAAACTCCTTTTGCTTGAGAAAAGCATAGGGAAAAGTAAAAGGGTCTTTGTCTTACATCTTAGGTACCAGCACAGCCACAGAGGAGTAGAGCACCAAGCAGGTTTTGGAGTCCCTGACTCTTAGATGGCATTCCTGGACCTGCCTTAGGCCAGAGTGGAGTCCACTGCCCTGAAGGATGAGTCCTGGGCCAGGCAGCATTCGGAAGAATCTGACTTAAGAGACCTTGGGCCTTAGGTGAACATCAGCAGTAGTCTGATCATACTTCTTGTGGGCTGGGGTGGTGGCAGCTACAGGGTGAGGTTCCTCTGCCTTTGGAGAGGGGAGGGAAGAGTGCCAAGGACTACATCTTATGATTTGAGTGCCATCTCAGCCACAATACAATAGAACACCAAGTAGACTTCTAAGGTCTCTGACTCTAGTCCCTGACTCCTGGATGTCACTTCTAGAGCCACATGGGGCCTGGGTGACCTCACCACCCTGAAAGGAAAGACATAGGCCTGGCTGCCTTTGCCACCTGATGATTGTAGAGCCCCCAGGGCCTTAGGTGAATGCAGAGAGTAACCAGGTAGTGGATAAAGCAGTCCTTGGGTGAGACCTAGTTCTACGGTGGCTTCAGATCTGACTCAGCATAGTCGTATTAGTGGTGGCCACAGAGGTGATTGTGTCACTTCATCCTCCAGCTGTACGTGGCTCAGAACAAAGAGTGAAATTCTGTATGTTTAGGAGAAAGTAAAGGAAGAAAACAAGAGTCTCTGCCTGGTAATCCAGAGAATTCTCATAGATCATGTCTAAGATCATCAAAGCTGTACCTCTATGAATCTGCAAGAACGACAGTGTTCCTGGACTTGGGGTGCCCCCTATAACAGATAGAGCTTAGATCACAATACTCTAGTATTTTCAAATAACTGGAAAGCCTTAACAAGAAGTTTGCCTACAAATAAGCCCAGACAGTGGAGACTAAAATAAACATCTAACTCTTCAATGCTCAGACACCAGAGAACATCTACTAGTATCAACACCATCCAGAAAAGCATGACCTCCCCAAGTGAACTAAATAAGGCAGCAGGGACCAATCCTCGAGAAACAGAGATATGTGACCTTTTCAGATGGAAAATGCAAAATGGCTGTGTTGAGGAAATGGAAAGAAATTCGAGATAACACAGAGAAAGAATTTAGAATTTTATCAGATAAATTTAACAAAGAGATTGAAATACTAAAAAAGAATCAAGCAGAAATTCTAGACATAGCAAGTAGAAGGATGGTTACCAGAGCCTGGGAAGGGTAGTAGGGGGCTGTGGCAGAGGTACAGGTGGTTACTGGGTGTAGAAAAAATAGAAAGAATGAATACAGCTTACTATTTGACAGCACATTATGGCTGACTATACTCAATAATAACTTAGTTATATATTTTTAAACAACTCAAAAAGTGTAACTGGGTTGTTTGTAACTCAAAGGATAAATGCTTGAAGGGTTGGATACCCCATTCTCCATGATGTGATTATTTCATAACACATGGCTGTGTCAAAACATTTCATGTACCCCTTAAATATATGCACCTAATATGTACCCACAAAAATTTTAAAAATTAAAATTAGAAGAAAAATCGAAGGAAAAAATCTTACCTATAGAGGAATACACCTTCTAGGGAGAACAGTTTGGAGATTCCTCAAAACACTAAAAATTTAGCTACCATGTGATCCAGCAATCCGACTCCTGGGTATATGCCCCAAAGAAAGGAAATCAGTATATCAAAAATGTATCTACACTCCCGTTTGTTGCAGCGTTGCTTACAACAGCTAAGATTTGGAAGCAACCCAAGTGTCTATCAACAGATGAATGGATAAAGAAAATACATATACACAATGGAGTACTATTCAGCCATTAGAAAGAATGAGACCCAGTCATTTGCACCAACATGGTTGGAATTGGAGATCGTTATGTTACGTGAAATAATCCAGGCAGCACAGAAAGACAAACATCACATTTTCTCATTTATTTGGGGGATCTAGAAATCAAAACAGTTGAACTCATGGACATAGAGAGTAGAAGGATGGTTACTAGAGCCTGGGAAAGGTAGGGGGGCTTTGGGGGTGGGGGGTGGAGATGGTTAATAGGTAAGAAAAAAATAGGAAGAATGAATAAGAACTACTACTTGACAGCACAACAGGATGACTATAGTCAATAATAATTTAGTTATCTATTTTAAAGTAACTTAAAAACTGGAACTGGATTGTTTGCAACTCAAAGGATAAATGCTTGAGGGAATGAATACCACATTCTCCTTGATGTGATTATTCCACATCACAAGCCTGTGTCAAAACATCTCATGCACCCCTTAAATATATGCACCTATTTTGTACCCACAAACATTAAAAAAAATTTTTTTTTGAGACTGAGTCTCACTCTGTCTCCCAGACTGGAGTGCAATGGTGCAATCTAGGCTCACTGCAACTTCCTCCTCCCAGGTTCAAGCGATTCTCCTCCCTCAGCCTCCAGAGTAGCTGGGATTATAGACATGCACCACCATGTCTGGCTAATTTTTGCATTTTTGGTAGAGATGGGATTTCACCATGTTGATCAGGCTGGTTTCGAATTCTTGACCTCGTGATCCACCGGCCTTGGCCTCCCAAAGTGTTGGGATTATAGGTGTGAGCCACTGCACCCGGCCAAATTGTTTTAAAAATTTAGAAGAAAAATAGAAGAAAAAGAAAACCTTGCCTATAGAGGAACAAAAATAAGAATTACGTTTGACTTCTCAGAAACCATGTAAACAGGAAGAGGATGTCATGAAATATTTAAAGTGTTGACAGAGAGAGCAAAAAACCCCACCAACCTAGAATTCTATAACCTGCAAAATTATCATTTAATAGCGAAGGAGAAATAAACACTTTGTTTGACCAACAGAAATTGAGGGAATTTATTGCCAGTAACAATGCCTTGCAAGAAATGTTACAAGACATTCTTTAGAGAGAAACAAAATAATACAAATCAGAAACTTAAGTCTACATAAAGAAGGAAAAAGCATCAAAGACGGAATAAATGAAGGTAAAATGAAACTTATTTTTTGAATTCTTAACTGATCTATCATATAAGAGCTTGTTCAAAATAATAATGGCATCAGTGTATTTAATTATTCTTTCACAAACAAAATCTGTATTAATATCTTCCCATATAATGAATGACACCAAAATTTAGTACTTAAGGCAACAAACATTTATCACCTCGCAGTTTCTGTGGTTCAGAAATGCCAGCTTTGCTGGGTTGCTGTGACTTAAGTTTTCTCATGAAGCTGTGGTCAAACTCCCAGAACTGTATCTACCTGAGGGCTAGGCACCAGAGGATCGATGGATATTTGCCTAGAAACTCACTCATGGGTTTGGCAGGATTCAGTTGCTTCCAGGTTGTAGGCTAGAAGTCTCTTTCGGTTGCTTGCCATGTGAGCCTCACCAAAAGACAACTCACAATACAACACAGCAGCTGGCTTCCTTCAGAGTGAGCAAGAGCAAGAGAGAATGAGTGCCCAAGCCAGAAGCCAGTCTCATTGTAACTAACCTTGGAAGCGACATCCTTTTATGGTTGCCACAGTATTTTCATGAGAAGGGAGTTCTAAGGCTGGGCGCGGTGGCTCATGCCTATAATCCCAGCACTTTGGGAAGCCAAGGAGGGTGGATCCCTTAAGCTCAGGAGTTCAATACCGGATTGGGCTACATGTGAAACCCTGTTTTTACCAAAAAATGCACACACACACACACACACACACACACACACACACACACACTTATCTGAGTGTAGTGGCACATGCCTGGGGTCCAAGCTACTGGGGAGTCTGAAGGTAGAGGGATCCCTTAAGCCCAGGAGGCAGAGGTTGCAGTGAGCCATGATTGCACCACCACACTCCAGCCTAGGCAACAGAGCAAGATCTTGACTGGAAAAAAAAAAAAAAGAAAGAATGGAGTTTTAGGAGAGTTACTTCAAGGTGATGGAAATGGTAATTACCCTAATGTGACCACTGTGCAATTAATATATGCATTGAAACCTCCCACTCTACTCCATAAACATGTACAATTATTATGTATCAATTTTAAATAAAACATTAATTAATGAGAAAAAATGAAGAGAGTCACTAGTTCTAGTCACATTCAAAGGAAGGGGACAGCACAAAGGCATGAACACCAGTCAGTGAAGGTTGTCTTTGAAGTGTTTATATTCTCGTTTATGAATGTAATTGTGAATTCTCATTTATGTGAATGTAAAGACAAAACACATTTCTTAATAATTCATGAGTTGCAGGAGAAATCATAATGGGACGTAGTGATTTAGAAATAAGCAGCAAACTAAGCAGCAATAATTGTTTTATATAATAAAACTTGCAAATGTAGCTGTAATAGTATCTTTTGAATGAAATCTAAATGGCATATACTTATATTAGAAAACAAAGAGGGCTAAAAATAAGTGAGTAAATACAAGTTAAAAATTTGTTACATCAAGAATAATTTTTTAAAAAATAGAAAGGGTAAATGAAAACAAAAACTAAATAAACAAACAAAAAGAATAAAAAAGCAAACAGTAGATTCTCTGAGGGTATCAGGCCCAGATGGTTTACCAAAGCTTAAAGGAAAAATGTAATCTTTATATTTGCAATAATTCAGAAACTAAATTAGAAAGGTAGCAAATCTAGCAATGTATTAAAAATAATTTATCACAAACAAGTAGAGTTTAACCCAGGCATGAAAGAATGGTGCAATGTTAGAATGTTTATTGATGTGATTACTAAGTTACCAGATTAAGGAAAAACATTAAAATCTCAATAGATAAAGAAAAAGGTCTTTATATGATATTCAACCTTATTGATGAAAAAACTTCAAGTTCACTATAAATGGAAAGGGACTTCCTTACTTGGTTAAATGGTTTCTATTAATACTATAAAACAAGTAAAATTCTTAAGATTCAACTACTTGAAATCAGGAACAAGACAAGGATCCCTGCTATTACTGTTGTTATTCATCATAGTGTTGGATGTTCTAGATAATGCAATAAGACTAACAGAAGAAATAGATATTAATATTAGAATGGAAGAGTTGACATTATTTGGAAACACAGCATATATTTTTTGAGAAAAGGTCTCTCTGCTGCCCATGTGTGAGTACAGTGGCATTTTCATGGCTCAGCCTGGAACTCCCAGGCTCAAACAATCCTCCCACCTCAACCTACTGAATAGCTGTAACTATACACGTGCACCACCATGCCTGGCTAATTTTTAAACATTGTTTTGTAGTGATGGGGTCTCACTTTGCTGTCTAAGTTGGTCTCAAACACCTGGGTTCAAGTGATCCTCCCTTCTTTGCCTCCCAAAATACTGGTATTAGAGTCATGAGCCACCACATCTGGCCAACAATATGATTTTCTAATATAGAAAAATACAAACCAGTCTACTCAAACTATTAAGGTTAACAAGGGAGTTCAGCAAGTTCGCTAGCTATAAGACCATCATAACAATAATACAAAACCTTTAAGTGTCCTATATACACCAAATTACTGGTGAGTTTCTTAGTCCCAAATCTAACAAAAGAAAAATTCTAAATTGAGAAAAATTATGATGTTTGAACAGGAAGTATTAGAAGTATAAATAGATAATCCTATCTAATTAGGTTTATAAAATAAATTATATGACAGCTAAAATCCTCAAAGGATATTTTTGTTGGATTGGACAAATTGATTCTAAAATATTAGATTAAATAAGCCAACAATAGAAATCCCAGGAGCAGACTAGATATACAGGAAACCTTGATAAATGACAGAAGTAGCCCTGCAAGCTAGTGCAGAAATGATGGACTATATCATAGATAGCACTGGGACCACTGGATATTCACACTGGAAAAGTAATTAGATGCAACAATGCTTTCAGATGCATTGCAGTTATAACTAAAAAAAGTAACTCTTCCAAGCCTTTAGAAAATGTAGAAGAATCTATTGATAATATTTGGATAAAAAACATTTTGAAAATAAGATACAAAAATTACAAAGAGAAATTAGGATAAATTCAACTCACAAAAATTATAAAATTCAATGTAACAAAACCATTAATAGAAGTTGAAAAAAGCATGGTGGCAATATATATCTGCAACAGCAATCATAAGTGAATGATTAGTGTGGTCAGGTGTATGAGAATACTTAGTATTAAAAAAGAACAAAAACAATAAAAAAAACAAAATAATGTAAGGTTATAAAGATGTCTGCAGAACAATGCTTGAAACTGTGGGAAATTGTATAACCTGACTATCTCTCAAATGAATGGAATAATACACAGCAATCAAAACAAATAGATCATGCACGTATATGTCAACATTAACATCTTAAAAAGCAAATCAATACATTAAAATCCTAAACAAACAAAAACATTATATTGACTAGAAATGCCAAGCTGTAGAATGAAACATGCAATATAGTAAACTTATTTATATTCAAATACATGACCAATATTAATATACATCTAGATGTATTAAAATATTTTCAAAAACACATGGGCAAGACAAATACCACATTACTTTTGTGGAGAAAAAAAGGACTAAGAACAGGGTGGGGCCTCTTCTTGCTTTGACTCTGATGTAGGAGATAATTGTAAGTAGCATGTCCAATGACTCATATCAGTGGTTCAGCCCATGCATACCTTCACCTGTTTTTCAGGGATCCTCCAAATCAGTGGGAGAAAGGATGGGTGGTCCTAGGACATCAGATGGGTGCATTCAGATGGTGCATTTAGACGGTGGTACTTTTTGTTCTCCACCTAATCTTAGAAACTTCATTTTAGATGGCTGAGTGAGAATTCACCTACAGTTCTTACTCTTAAACACATCATGAATCTAAAGTGAAACAATTTTCTTGAATTCTTCGAACATCAGTCGTGAGTCCCTCATCTCTCTGGATCCTACGTGAGCAATCTTCTCCCTATAACAGGCTTCCATTGACAACCTGTTTACTGACTTCTCAAGGATTTTCCAATGATCAAAAATATAGTTTTGTATTTTTTCAGGAATTTTCTATAACATTTTTATGGTTAACCCTCACGGGAGATTAACAAAATAACTTTTCTGAAAGAGATCATCTATAAATTAGAACATGCTTATATGTATATAAATACTTAACTTCCACTGGGGCCTCATGGAGAGGGGAAGAGTGGGAAGGTGGGATGGAGAGGGAAGAATGGGTGGGAAGGTGGGATGGAGAGTATTGCCGGCATGCTTTGATCTTGAGCATCATTAAGGTGTTGGTAGAAGAAAATTCCAAGTCTAGCTGATATGGGGTTTACCTTCCCATAACACTCTTTTCTGTTTCAAATATAGATAGATATGGCCAGCCCCACATGACTTAGTTTCTCTGTTAAGCTCCTGGTATGATAATTCCATTTCAAAAAGAAGACTGGAGATTTGCCACTGTGAAGGGAAACAGAGGAAGGTGATGGCATAGGTCAGGGATGGGCAAACTTCCATTGTGAAGGGCCAGATAGTAAATATTTTAAGTCTTGGGTCATTTGGGGGCATCCAGGCTCTGGAAGAGAGCGTGAATTTGCTCTTTATCTGACTTTTTGTTCCATTCAGGACCTCAGCTGATTGGATGATGCCCACCATATTGGGGGAGGATCTTCCCCACTCAGTCTACCAATTCCCATGCCAATTCCTCCAGAAACACCTTCACAGACACCCCTGAGCAGCTGACTCATTCTAATCAAAAGCTAAAACACCTGGATTTTCCTTACAGTGGAAGTGGGACAGGGTCAGTGCCTACTGAAGCACTGAGAATAATGAATGTTTTCCCAGCTACCTGGGTATCCCTTAATTCCGTCAAGTTGACACTTAAGTCAACTATCACAGAACTTAAGAAAAGCAATTTTTCTGAGTTAGGGAATGTAAAGAGAAATTGTATAAAATTAGCTTTTAGTTTTAAAAAGGGATGCAGAAATAAAAGAGCCTATCTCCAGCTGGCTGAAGGCCCGGGAAGAAAATTATCTGACAATGTTATTTGGAAACTGCAGGACAAATGGTTTCTAGAAGGACTCATTGAACATTTGCAGGAAGAGAAGCATGCAGAAGTCAAACCGTATTTGTAAAAGGAGTAGAGTGAAAGACAGAGCTTTACTTTTTTGTCATGCAACAGGATTCCATCTGAAATGAAACTTCGAGCCATCACCTTTCCCACTCAGACCTGTTCCATTTTCACAATGTGACCTCTTCAGAGAGCAAAATCAATAATGTGCCTGTCTCAAAAGCTCTGGCTGTGATACTTTTAAGGTTTCTCATGACTTTCATAAAAACAGCAATAAATGTCCTGATAAATGTGCAATTCTAAATAACATAAGGATAGTTTCTTAAACTGGCTGAGGGCAACCCCCAATTTGGTCATTTACCTCTGTGGATCAGATAAATCATGACCAATATCAACTCTAAGATTTAGTTTACCAGAAATAGCTTCAGCAGACTACAGAGTTATGATGTACAATTAAAATGAGAATTACAAATGGTTTAGTTTTTTCTCTTATGTGAATAAGTTCAGTCAGAATAGCATTTCTGTCCTTGGTTAATTTTAGCATTGAAGATCATCTCATGATTGCTAAAATCCCTGCAGGAACTTTCATACGGCTATGTGGTACATACTGAATGCAGATTCAGAATAAAGTCAACAAAGGCAAGAATAGGCAAGCTGGAGGGGTGCTGTGAAAGGGAGAGAGAAAAGGAAAGGACTGATGACCTTATTTGAATTCTAGATTCAGATATCCCTAAAATCAATTTCGGCCTTGGTATTCTAGTTACATGCTCTAACACCAGTTATTGAGGTATAGCTGACATTACATTACAAAACACCCAGATATTAAGGGCATGATTTGATGCATTTTGGCAAATGTATACACTCTTGTAACCCACAATCTCTTTTAAAACGTAAAATATTTCTATCATCTTGTAGAGTTCCTCCATGAACAACCTGCCCCGGGAGCAACCATTGTTCTTATTTCTATGTCAATCGGTTAGTTTTGACTGTTCTTGAACATCAAATAATAGAATCATTGAATGATTCTGTTTCTATTTTCTTTTGTGTCTATCTTCTTTCACTCAACATGTTTTTGAGGTTCATATATGTCGTTGCATATAGCAGTAGGTATTTTTATTGCCGACTTTTAACTTACAGTATGAATATGCTGCAATTCATTTATTTGTTTACCTGCTGATTGACACTGAGCTATTTCTGAGTTTTCATGATTCTAAATGAAGTTGATGTAAACATTCTAATATCTCTGTACAAGAGTTTTTGTAGACATACTATTTTTATTTGTGAGGAATGTAAATACCTAGCGGCATAATTTCTGTTTCATGGGGTAAATATATAGATTTATTAGAAAGTGTCGTAAGTATATAGATTTATTAGAAAGTGTCAGTTTTCAAATGAGTTGTACCATCTTACAGACCTCTGTGTCCAGAATGAAGCTGCGGACCCTCACGGTGTGTGCTACAGTTCTTAAAGATCATGTGTCCGGAGTTTGTTCCTTCAGATGTTCAGATGTGTCCCGAGTTTCTTCCTTCTGGTGAGTTCGTGGTCGCCCTGACTTCAGGAGTGAAGCTGCAGACCCTAGCAGTGAGTGTTACAGTTCATAAAGGTAGTGTGGATCCAAAGAGAGAACAGCATCAAGATTTATTGAGAAGAGAAGAGCAAAAGAACAAAGCCTCCACAGCAGGGAAGGGGACCAAATACGTTGCTGCTGCTGGCTAGATGGCCAGCTTTTATTCTTATTTGGCCCCGCCCACGTCCTGCTGATTGGTTCATTTTACCGCACACTGATGGGTCCGTTTTACAGAGTACTGATTGGTCCATTTTACAGAGTGCTGATTGATGTGTTTTTACAAAATGCTGACTGGTGTGTTTTTACAGAGTGCTGATTGGTGCCTTACAAACCTTTAGCTAGACAGAAAAGTTCTCCAAGACCCAGGAAGTCCAGCTGGCTTCACCTCTCACCTCCAGCAACACATACTTGCGAACATTTGGTATTGTCAGTGATATGGTTTGGCTGTGTCCCCATGCAAATCTCATCTTGAATTGTGGCTCTTTAAATTCCCATGAGTTATGGGGAGGGACCTGGTGGGATAATTGAATCACAGGGTGATTTCTCCCATACTGTTCTTGCGGTAGTGAACAAGTCTCCTGAGATCCCAGGATTTTATAAGGAGTTTCTCTTTTTGCTTGACTCACATTTCTGTCTTGTGTGCCGCCATGTAAGACATGCCTTTTGACTTCTGCCATAATTGTGAGGCCTCCCCAGCCATGTGGTGCTGTAAGTGCATTAAACCTCTTTTTCTTTATAATTACCCAGTCTTGGGTATGTCTTTATCAGTGGCATGATAATGGACTGATAGAGCTGGTTTTTATAATTTTAGGTATTCTGTCTATAAAAGTTATTTGCTTACTTAAAAATTTTGCATTGTTTGTATTTTTGCAATGTTTTGTGAAATTCTTACATGTGATAGATATAAGCACTTGGTCAGACACATGAGTTACAAATATTTTCTTTTAGTATGTGACCTCTCTGTTCATTTTCTTAATGATGTCTTTTGATTATTGGAAGTTTTACCTTTGATGAAGGCCAATGGTAGTAGACACTGTTGGTGCCTAACTCAGGTCTTCTTTATTAATGGTTCTCCCATTCCTTGGGTAATATGACTTTGGCTGTTAAAGGTTTATTGCAATAGCCTTCTCCAGAGAACTGGCCTCAGTCAATGGGAGCCATCTCATCTAGAAACAGCTGAGAGTCCATGTGCTCTTTGGGTGTGGCTTAGACAAATGACTGGATAATATGAGGCTATAAACAGCATGTCCACTGACCTCCATGTGGAATGACTATGAGGCATCATTTTTGTTCTGGAACTCTCTGTGGGATTAAACAGAGGCTGGATGCCAGCTGACCACACTTCTTTCCTGAGCTTCTTCCTCTGCCCTATCTGCTTCCCTTACTTTCACAGATTTCTCTTGCAGTCACTCAGTAAATGCCTCATACAAGAATTTCTTTCTCTAGAGAACTTACTCTAAAACACCAACTCATTAATTTTTCTGCCTCTAGAGAACTTATTCTAAAACACTAATTCATCAATTTTTCTTTTCCTTTTTTTTTTTTTTTTTTCTCTTCAGACAGGGTCTTGTTCTGTCATGCAGGCTAGAGTGCAATGGTGTAGTCTTGGCTCACTGTAACTTCTACCTCCTAAGCTCAAGCAATTCTCCTGCCTCCGTTTCCCAAGTAGCTGGGACTACAGGCACACACCACTGCACCCAGCTAATTTTTGGATATTTTTGTAGAGATGGGGTTTTGCCATATTGCCCAGGCTGGTCTCAAGCTCCTGAGCTCATATGATCCACTCACCTCAGCTTCCCAAAGTGCTGGGATTATAGGTGTGAACCACCACGCTTGGCCTCCAATTTTTTATTTAATGTGTAGTTCCTTGTTTACAGCCTAAGAAATCTCTGCCTACCCCATGTCATGAAGCTATTCTTTTGTTTGCCTTGAGGAGCTTTATCATTTTACTGTTTATATTTATTTAGGTCGAGGATCTATTTTTAATTAGTTTTTGTGCATGACATAAGATTCAAGTTTTATTTTTATTTTTTCTTAAAAATATTCAGGTGTTCCAGCACCTTTTTTCCCTAAATAATTGTATTATCACCATTATAAAAAAATCAATTGACCACATATCTCTGCAACATTTATTTTCATTTTCATTTTAACTAGTTTGGAATGGGTTTCTATTTTTTGGACTAAAATTCCTGGCTAATTTAAGGTATCCTTTTTATTTGGCTTTCCACTAGGGCTGCTAGATTTAGCAAATAAAATATAGGACACTGCCTTAGTCTGTTTTCTGCTGCTATACCACAACAGACTGGATCATTTATAAAAAAGCGAGTTTATTTGGCTCATGGCTGTGGAGGATGGGAAGTCCAAGAGCATGGTACTACATATGGTGAGGACCTTCTTGCCACATAATTCCATGGTGGAAGGTGGAAGGGCAAATCAGTGCAAGAGACATTGAGAAAAAGTGGATCTAACGCCCACAATAACTAACCTGTTCTGGTGATAATGACACTAATCCATTCATGAGGGCAGAGCCTTCTTGACCTAATCATTTCTTAAAGGCCCCACCTCTTAGTATGAGCACAATGGCAGTTAAATTTCAACATGAGTTTGGAGGGGGCATTCAAACCAGAGCAGACACCATGTTCAATATGAATTTCATATATACAATATTTTTTAATAAATATATTCCACAAAATACATGAGATGTACTTATACTAAAAAAGTATTAATGTATAACTGAATGTGCCCTACTTTGTGAATATTTAGTATTACATCTAATACAAATGGGCATCATGTATTTTATCTTAAAACCCTGCTTCCACCTGACTTACTGAATTCTGATGTTCTGCATCCTGTCACTGCCTTTTTTCTGGCCTTCTCCTATCTCATCTTTTCAACTACCTGCAAGATGAGGCTTTCCAAACCTCTTCACTCTGATGTCTTAGTTCTCTTGTCTGGAAAGCTGGAATAGACAATTCACACCCTTATCACAATCTTCGACTCTCTTGGCTGTCAGCTACCAAAGCAACTTGATTATTTTAAAAATAATGATCCACTTCTGAGGTGCAAATTCGATGTTATTGACCTGTCAGAACAGACAGGGAGGTGTTGTGACTTCCTGACTCTTTTCAGCAGTGGGAGTGGGTTTAGGTCAATCAACTCATATCCTCACACCTGAAGCTCTGTGACTAGGACTCCAGCTGCTACCTTTGACTACTAGACAGTGCCAAACTATCAGACTTTGGGGAAATTTAATCTGTGATCATGACACCATGAGGATCAATTTGTGAGCCGCTGGGATCACACCTCCCCTAACCTGCACACAGACATTACAACCCTCAGCCATGGAGTGGGAAGACTGTGGAACTCTCCATAGGGATTGTGAGAGATGCAAAGTGAGGAGGGCAGGCATGAAGGGAAGATCACAAGCCCACAGCCTGTTCCACAGGAACACTTTTTTTCCTTACTAGGAGACAAGGATTTTAAAAGCCCATATGTTGTCTTATCATGAAGCATTGCCTGACTCTCTAAGATGAGATGAACTGAATGCAGAACCACAAAAGGTAACAAGCTAAAGCCTCATTATGGATTCTTGGTGACAGAGGCAAATTTCCTGCAAAGCCAGTAAAATACAAGGCCCTCCTTTGATGAGTCCCTGTGATTGTTGGACATGCTCAGTGCTGAGGCTCCTCCAGGTGAAGAGGAAGCCAATGTGCAGTAGAGAACCATTTTTATGTAAGGATTGCTAGCAAACTGAAGCTACCACACAAGAATGGATCTGGATTTCCAAGTCTCAAATAATTTGTTGTGATTTCTTCCTTTATTCTAAATAAACATTTTCATTCATAACTAATTTTGTATTCGTAATTAATTTGTTTTTCTTTCTTTAAGAAGGTCTCCCAAAAGGTGTGAGTTTTAGGCTCCACAAAGCCTGAAGCTTACCCTTCTCATTGCTGTGAGGGCATAGACAGAGATGTGTGCAGATTGGAAATTCATGGCCCGTAGACATGGTGGCCCCACACTTGTCTCATCTGTCTCACAACCTTCAGGGCAGTCCCCAATAATCTACACAGGACAACAGCTATGAGACCACGATTTAGTTATAATTTGCTTCTGTAATCTCTCTGAAGAGAGCATTCCAAAAGTGCCTCTTTTTGCCCTGCTCTGCTCATGCATACTCTTTCCCTTCCCAACACATTTTTAACCACCCTCCAAAGCAGTAATTTAATTCACATGCTTATGAACCAAAATTACTTTGTTTCTGTAAAAGCAATGCAAAAGTAAGGCTGCAGAGACTTGATTTCGAATAAAAAACACATGAAATAACGATTTTGATCTACTCCCATTAATGCAGTATTACAAAGGCTAGTACATTCTTAGTATTTATTAACTAAAGAACAAAACAGCAATGATTGATGTGCAAAAAAAATGCAGTTATGTCCTACTTTACGAATATTTAATATTGTATCTAATACAAACTGTTATGTAAAATCTAACCTTAAATATCTTAAAGAAGTAAATTGTTCTTATTCTTGAATGATATTTGGCAGAGTCTCTAAATTGAGTTCCCTTAGTTCTTTTAACAAATTATTTTGATTGATCATAAATCTATTTCCGATAAATTTCTAGAACAGTCTTTATGAGTAAATAGTAATATACTTACATTTAGCCTCTCTAGAAATGTTTGATTTATTATCACCAGAATTAGAGAATTATACATTCTATCTTGTTCTGGCTAGAACTATTAGACAATTACAGAAGTTTAGTAGCTTAGTTGTTTAAATTGTGCTAAAAGCTTTACTGTGATTCTGATTCTGTTTGTTTCACACACATAGCTGCAAATCATTCCACTAGTCTATAATTATTTTAAACTATACTCAGTACTTAGGAAACAAGTAGAAAATATCTTGGAATACCATTAAATATTTTTCTTATGATTAATTTATATAAACTCTTCTTTATTCTACTTTATAAAATGTATTTTTATGTATCATTTAATCTTTATAACAATCTTCTGACACAAGCTGAGCAGGTAATTTTTTTCTTTATTTTAGAGGTCAAATATCTTAAAAGCAAACACAAAGTTGGTACGTAGATTTATAATGTGTATCTTGGAACTCTTTCTACTGAATTTTGTACACTGCCTCTTCCTTTCTTTATCCTCCTCTTTATCTGCCTGACCGATTGGAATGTGCCTGCTTACTATGTGCTCAAAATTAGAAAAGTTATGTAGACATTGACTTCAATGAGTTTAAAGTTTAGTTGGCAGGATATATATATATACACATATATGTGCATATATGTGTGTGCACAAATTTACATGTGTATGCATATGTAGACACTATTATCAATATGTGCATATACAGATACTAATTATTTTAAAAATCATACAAAATGGCATATCAACAGCTGTCTCAAGATGTGATTTATATGTTTATTTTGAAAATTTATTTAGGGCCCTACTGTGTCAGAGCCAAATGAAAGCTTCTGTTAAAAGCTCTTGCTGACATTTAGAGGGAAAGGGACATTTGGGTTGGTCAAAGAGAAAAACATAACCTTCCTGAGTCCTTATGAATCTTCATGGATCTTTAAGGAGAGTGAGACCAGGATAGGCAGAGAGAAGTTGACAGGTCGTTAAGAGGAAGAAGTCTGGAGGCAAGAAAGAACAAAAGTACTATGGGCACTGGTGAAGCTATTTGACTGCTCAGAGAAGAAGGATTTGGTAAAATAGTATGTATTTGCATACAGAAATGGGCACAAATTGTGGAAGACCTCATATTCAACATGAAAATCAGTTTCTTAACTATTGATAATGCTCATAATTCCATCATTGACTCTTTTATTGTCTACACAGATAGTTTTTAGAGGGTTATTGATCCCTCTGAGAATTTGTTTTACATAACAAATTTTGCCTTATTAATGTATATATAAGAATGCATAATTTTACAAGAATGTTAAGGACCTTAAATGCCCCTGAGGCCGATGTGAAGACTTCTAGCAATAGAAACTCTTCCTGCATATTCTAACTAGAACCTAAATCTTTTTCCTAAACTCCAGATCTACTTACTCAGTTACCTACATTTTGATGCCCCAAATGAAACTAATTATGTATCCTAAATAATCAATTTATCTGATATTTCATGACAGAATAATTCAATACCCCTACCTACAGTAAATGGCAGAATGGTAGATCCTACACGTGGGCACCGAAGCCAGAAATTCAGGAGACATTCGGTCCTACCTCCTTCTTTCTTACCACTTCTTGTTAATTTCTCAGACAATGCTTCTTCCCACCCAATGAGCTCTTTCCCTATTTAAGGGTTTTATTATTTCTCCCCTGGATTGTCACAACAGCTTTTTAACTATGGTCTCTGCCTGCAGTCTTGCTTCTCCCTTCCAGTTTATTCTCCCTATTGTTAGAAGAGTAACTTTAGTAACACTAGTAACAAATCTGATCACATCCTTCACCTGCTGAAGATTCTTCAATGATTCCCCCAATGTCTTAAATAATACAATCTATACTCTGATACTGTATGGCTATTTGTCCCTGTCCCAATCTCATTGAAATGTAATCCCCAGCGTTGGAAGTGGGGCCTGATGGGAGGTGTTTGTGTCATGAGGGCAGATCCCTCATGGCTTGGTGCTGTCCTTGTCACAGTGAGTGAGTTCACTTCACAGGAGATCTGGTCATTTAAAATGTATGGCACCTCCCCTTGCTCTTGCTCCCACTATGTGACATTCCTGTTTTTACTTCATTTTCTGCCATGAGCAAAAGCTCCCTGAGGCCTCCTAGAAGCTAAACAGAAACTGGTGCCATGATGCTTACACGGTTTGCAGAAACATGAGCTAATTAAACCTCTTTTCTTTATAACTCACCTAGTCTTGAGTATTTCTTTATAGCAAACAAGAATGGCCTAATACATCCTCCTCAGTATGATGAGGTTCAGCTTCTATTTTCTTTGCTGGCCTCATGCCTTTCACATGCTCACTCTTAGCTTCACATCTTTGCATTGCTATATTTTTCCTCCTGTTGAAATGTGCTAAGATTGTCTTCTTTTCCTGGCCAATACCAATTCATCCTCAGAGATGCAGCCCCTGAGTCATGCTGTTAGGCACCCTTTTCTCACCTCTCAAATCCCAGAAAGGTGCTGGTCCTCTGCACAACCATAGTGGTCTGGTCTTAACTCTAGTAGGACTTTTTTTCACATCAGAATTTCCTGTTTCCTGTCTGTCTCTTTCTAAAGTTGTGACTCCCTTAAAAGTTGGGGTGGTTCATTAGTTTCTGGTGCAATGTCCCCGCACGAATATCAGAATGAATACATGCTGGAGTCCCAGGTGCTCCAGAGAACACTTCCATGATGGCGCAAACATGAAATGTTTTCTTAGAAACAAAAATTTAAACTGTCCAAAGAAATTATTCATGTCTAGTTGGCAATTTCCTATTTCTCAATTCCTATAATATTGTATTTGCCAAAAAAGTTACACTCTACAAAATATTTTTGCAGGTAATAATGATAAATTTTTGAATTAAGGACCAATAGAATAATACTGTTTCAATAACAATTACTTGGCAGAGTGAGCAATAGGTATTGGAAAACAGCAAATAATTGATCTAGTGAGAAATATAGACTAACACAATTCATTTCTAAGTCCAATTAAATGTACATTTATTTTTGAAACATTTCTTTTGTTTCTAACTGGGGGCTTTGGATTTTAGAACATTTCTTTTTTAAGAAATGTTAAAATTGGTGCCATGATGCTTATGCAGTTTGCAGAAACATGAGCCAAGTAAACCTCATTGGCTGTTGAGGTTTAACAGGGGGCTTTGCATTCTAATAGCAAACACTTTTGTTCAGCTCCCTATCTTGGTTGTATATGGTAAAGTTCAACATTCTAGAAGTCAACAATGCCACACAAAATCTAGTGTTTTCAAATCCTAGCAAAAAGATACAACCTCCACTATGTATGCTCTAAAAATATAATTTCTACTTTAAAAAACTGAATACTCACCTGTGGTTTATTGTCCAAAAGTTTTAAAAAAGTAGAAAAGACTTTGCATCCTGAATAAAACACCATTGACATTTCATATTCCTTACTTCTGAAGTACAAACAAAGTAAAATGGTCTTCCCCAAAAGGAAAGCTCTCTCTTACATTTATGTTTAAAAATAAACAAAAATTCCCTATTGGATAATCATCTGAAAAGTCCCAGTCTATAGAAAATATATACTCTGACTTTTAAATGTCGACCAGCCTTGGAAATCTATATGACATAAACTTTTGCCAAAAAAATCAATCTTGAGTTATGATTTGATTAGCAGAAAATTGCTATCACATTTGTTTCTACATTTGTCTACCTCATGTCCTTTTCATTCATAGGCTGGCTGATTCAAACCTTCTTTAAAAACTCCCCGAGAAAGTCTGTGACATTAAAATGTCCTTTGATGCTCTTTCGCTAAGCAGTGAATATTAACAGTTATGGTGACCCTGTTCCCTAATGTGTCTCAGCAGGATCAATAGCAGTTAAGTGCCACTGTTTTACAATTAAAAAGGGGATCATTTTAAATTTAAAAGCTCATAGCTAATTTTCTTCTTGGCACTTAATGGCATAATTCATTTTTGAAAAACCTCATTGGGAGAACATAGACTTTTTTTTTTTTTTTTTTTTTTGGTGGCAGCACAGGAAGAGGCTAGTTTCGCACCCCTTGTTGCCTCTGAAATGATTTGTAGTGTTTCTTCATTAAGCTGTCAGCAGGGCATCCGTAAAATTTTCTCCAAAATAGGGACCCGGATGGAGAGCGTGAGCAAGCATGGCGATTCTCTGTAAAACTGTTCAGCAGCCAGTTTCCTTGGAACTTTCTTTCTGAATGCTGCTGTTTTCAGCCAATTTTGTCTTTTTATTCGCAGTTTTTTCCTCATTTTCACTATTCTTTTTGGTGACTGCCTCCTGTTTCCTATTAGGAACCTAGGCACATGACAGGTGGTTCAGAGCAGTGCATACATATTTCCAACATGTAATTGGCTAACATTATGCTGGAAATGTCATTCTGATCCTACCTCATTGACATTGCAGACAGCCTCAGCTTCTTTCTACACAAGGATGGCTTTCCTTTTTCCCAATTACAACAGTAACAGACGCATCGAGTTACATATACACTATATCCCTGGGGATAAGCACTCATAGAGATCCACTTTGGGGTAAGTCTCATGTCTGCTTATGGAATTTACATTATCTTGAGGCCAATGAGAGAGATACTGTCATTTATATTTGTTGCTTGAACTTAGAAGAATATATTAATTCACTTAGTTCTTTTTTGAGGTATTTTTGAATGTCTATCTTAAACGCCAAAGATATTTACTTTTCTCCTAAATAATAATACTACTCCTAGGAATTAAAAAAGCAATCAGTTGAATACAAGGCACAGTGCTCAGAGCTTTATACATCTTTTTTCTATCCTTCTAACCTTACAAAATGGACATATTGTTCATAAACTATAGATCAAGACACTTAATCTCGGAGAGGTTAGGTTAGCAGCTTAAAGTCACACAGCTTACAAGTATTGCAAATGAGACAAAAGTCTTGAACTGCTTTGCTTCTAAATCCCTCATCTTTTAACCACAGCATCTATCACATTCAATGAAACTGCTTTAGGTTTACCTATATATCCTTAGACTTACATTCAAAACTAAATTCCTCAGAATTCATAGGCTTTTCAAGAACATTTCCAGGATATCAGCAGTTAGAAAATTAGGACCAGTCAAAATATATTGCATTATTTACTCTTCATGTAAAATTTCATCTATTTTTACAATTGTTTTTGACTTTTGTTACTTTAACACAGTATGTCTATCACAGACCACGAGCTGTTACTCATTAAAGACTAGATAAAATATTCCACCTTATTCAGGTTTTTCTGTGTGTGAATCTGATAATTGCCTCTGTAAATATAAATTTTTGGTGGAATGCTAATTTTCCAGTAAGCTTCAATAAAGAGGGGCATATGCATATCATATTAGAGTTTGGAATAGAATATTAGAGAATCCAAGGACCAATGTTCCCTGAGATTTCAATTAATTTCTACTACAGAAGTTTATCTTTATATCCAATTGAAATTTTCATAAATTCTCCCCTCCCCACTATTATTTTTTAAAATTATTATTTTAAGAAATATTATTTTTACAAAATAATAATAATTGTGGGAAGGGGACATTTATGAAAATCATCATGCCTTATAGAAAATAGAAGTGATTGTAATTTTAAAAAATATATGTATACAAAACTCATTTTTCCTTTTTCTTCCTTTTTTCTGTTCTTTTCCCTTTCCTCCTTTGCTTTCTTCCCTCCCTTTCTTCCTTTGCTTTCTTCCCTCCCTTTCTTCCTTTGCTTTCTTCCTTTTTAAATATTTTTCAAACATATTAAAATCCAATATAGCCTTTGCAAGGGTAAGATAAAGCCTTCTCGTCTGTGCATGCGTTCATCTGAGTGGAACGTGAGTCCTGGGGTCTGCTGCCACCGCGCCGGTCCCTCCTGTAATCCAAGCCTGTGTCAGAGGACGCGGCGCCTGCAAGGCAAGTGCAGTGGCTCGGGTTGCCCTAAGCGCGCTGGTCTAACATGCCACCTTACAACACAATTAGCCACTGACACCAGGTGCTGCCTGGTTCTTGCCACGTTACACTTCTCACGTTTCTTGTAATGGTGTTTGTAAAGTGCTCCGCCTTTTCAGTTTTCAGGGCTGCTCTCTCCACTTCCCCATTCATCTGTGCAGTTGCCGGGGACTCAGGGAGCCCCGCCACTGGCAAACAGGCTCTGCTAAGCGCATCGTCCGCGTCCAGTGGTGGCAAAATAGCTGAAAGCCTGTCATTAGGCAAAATTTATTCCACATGCCGTTGATGAAGCCAATCAGTGCTGTGACTCCCCTTTTGTTTATGTTTAAAGAAGAGAGGAAGGAAAGCATCTATAAATAAGCTCAAGCAACATCGTCACTGCGTGTGTCCGTTTGCTACTGTTGCGTGCTGGCCATGGAGGGGTTCAATCCCCCAGTTTCACACTGTGCCCCTCTTTGAAGTGGCAGCAGGTTGCTGGGCTGCTTTGTACATTCAAAGCCCCACTCCTCCTCATCCCTGCAATAAACAATACCTGCTTCATTTTTTTCCCCGTAGTAATTATCCTTTTATATTTACATAAGGGGGCTGCCCTCTGAGTGGGCATAAATGCTGAGGACCATAGGAGTTAGTTACTGTGTGCCTGCCTGAATTGCATCAGCTGCTAATTACTTTGAGGTCTCCCTAATGTCTCTGGTCTTCTTCACTAAAGCACACTGTGTAATTTAAATTTACATTGTGTCATATTACACTGGGGTTATGACACAGCCAAGTGTATTTTGACATTACGCTTTGTTTTCCCCCTAATGGTGCTTGCAGGAAGAAGGGTTGCTGCAGGTGTGGCCAGATCCCCTAGGCAAGAAGTGTGGATTCAGGTCCTACCAGTCTTACTCCTGATGAAGTTGGGCAAATCAGTTGGCTCCGGAGTAATTAGTAGCCCCTTCCTCATTGACCACTGCAAGGTAAGTGTTTTTGCATTCTTTCTGTTCTGGTAAGAGATAATGTGTTTATGAAATGCTAGTTAGGTGATTTACATTTATTTCTACAGCACCCCATGAACTAGGCGTCATTATTCTCATTTCACCACAAGGAAAATGGTACTACTCAGCTTTATAAAGCAAATTCTCTCAAGACCATCTTCTCAGAGAGTGGGTGCAAGGCCTGAATGTGAATCCTGTTCTCTGAGTCTCTTAAGTACTAGTGTGCACCGCTACACCATAGGATTAGGGGATATATTGGAAAATCAAAAGAGTTAAATTGCAGGGTTGAGGTGAGTTTATATGTATTATGCAGATGTATCTTCATTGATATAATTTTTATTTATTTAATTTTTTTGGGAGAGAGTCATAGAGTCTTGCTCTGTCACCCAGGCTGGAGTGCAGTGGTGTGATCTCAGCTCACTGCAACCTTTACATCTTGAGTTCAAGAAGTGATTCTCCTGCCTCAGCCTCTCAAGTAGCTTGGACTATAAGCATGCACCACCTTGCCTGGCTTTTTTTTTTTTTTTGAGATGGAGTTTTGCACTTGTTACCCAGGCTGGAGTGCAATGTTACCCAGGTTGGAGTGCAATGGTCGGCTCACCGCAACCTCTGCCTACTGGGTTCAAGTGATTCTCCTGCCTCAGCCACCCGAGTAGCTGGGATTACAGGCATGTGCTACCACTCCCGGCTAATTTTGTATTTTAATAGAGATGGGGTTTCTCCATGTTGATCAGGCTGGTCTTGAACTCCTGACCTCAGGTGGCCTGCCCACCTAGCCTCCCAAAATGTTGGGATTACAGAAGTGAACCACTGTGCCTGGCCTAATTTTTAAATTTTTAGTAGAGATGGGGTTTTGCCATGTTGGCCAGGCTGGTCTTAAACTTCTGACCTCAAGTGATCCACCTGTCTTGGCCTCGCAAAATGCTGGGACTACAAGCATAAGCCACCATGCCTGGCCAATTTTTAATTTATTTCATTTTTAAAAATAAGAATGGGGTCTTGCTATATTGTCCAGACTGGTCTCTAATTCTTGGCCTCAGATGGTCCTCCTGCCTCTGTCTTCCAAAGTGCTGGGATTATAGGCGTGAGCCACCATACCCAGCCTGATATAAGTGATTAACTGATCTTCACAAACACCGTACACAGTGGGTCAGACCTGTTGCTCATGCAACATTGAAGATCATTCCACAGGTTCAAGGTGAACAGGTAATCTGCCATTGGCCAGATTGCCAGAAACTCCCATCGGCCCTTTGTCCAACAAAGCACGCATTACCTCTAGCACATTTTAAAATTTGTTGTTATTCTACCAACTTGATCACTAAAAATCAGTGGTCCAAACTAGCTCTTTATTTCATTGGATACTTTTGAGTGCTATAAAACTATATGCTACATTCTCAGGAATGGAGGTTCAGGAGTAGCAAGACATGAGTGCAGTACCTTTTCTGTTATGTCAGTTTGGGGGTATAACTTCTATTAAAAACCAGTTAGTCTCTGATGCTTTAAGCAGGGAATCATTCTCAAAAGGCATTTGACAGTAATCAGAGCAAAATTTCAGACTAATGCTAAGACTCTCTGAAGCTAACGTGGTTCAATAAAAGGGATTAGCCTTTTTCATAGTTAGCCCAGTCGTTCTGGGATGAAGCTGCCATATCATGAGCAAACACAGGGCCAGAGAGTTGTGGTAAAGTAAAGGGTATGATTTGAAATCTAGCTCCACTCTTCACTAGCTCAAGGGAACAGGCAAGTTACTAATTCCTCTGAGGCTCAGTTTTCTCTTCTGCCAAGTGGAGATAATAAATACACAACTATTTTTTGGAAATACAAGGGCAAAGTAAAATAGGCATCTAATAGCCTCTGGTACAGAATAGGAACTCAAGGCAAATCTTCCTCTTTTTTCTTATTTTTCTCTTCATTATCTTCTTTCCTTACTTATTTATATCTTAGATTTTACTACTGAATTCCAAAGACAATGGAAACTGACTTCTCCCTTTCTTACACCACTGGCATTTCACCTGGACAACCTCCTGTCTCTTCCGCATTTTCAGTGTTTCTTGCAGCCTTGTGGCCATTCCCATGGCCTGCATCATTTCTCACTTCCTGTGTCCTTTTCTGACCTTCCAGCCACTTTTCCTAATGCTGGCGGACTTGTCCTTCTGAAATTCAGGCCGATCCATGTCATTCCATTTTATTTATTCAATACTAACTTCTTCAAATCTTCACAAAGTAAAGAAGCTCAGTTTTTTTTATTTGTGTGTTTTTTACTGAAGTATATTTGATGATGGTAACTATTAACATTTTATGGGGTACTAGAAATACAAGGTCCACAATTTGAGAATCAAAAAGCTACACAGTAGCCTCTCCCTTATCTGCAAAGGCTAGTATCAAGCCCCATATATACTGATTTTTCCTATGTATACCTACCTATGATAAATTTAATTTATAAATCAGGCACAGCAAGAGATTAACAAGAAAACTAATAACAAAGTAGCAGAATTATAACAATATACTGTAATACAAGTTACAAATGTGGTCTCTCTTTTTTTCCCTCTCTCTCAAAATATCTTATTGTGTTGTACTCACCCTTCTTCTTGTGATGATGTGAGATGACAAAATGCGAAGTAAAGAGTTGAGGTGAGGTGAATGACTGAAGTGTTGTGATACAGTGTTTAACACTTGCGAATTATTTGTTTCTAGAATTTTTTATTTAATATTTTCAGACCACCATTGACCTCAGATAACTCAAAATGTGGAAAGAGAAACTACAGATAAAGAAGAACTATGATACAAAGCTTTTTGTTTGGCTTCATGGAAGCATTTCTTCCTCTTCCATTATTACTTTGTTGATGACAGTAAAGGGAAACATTATCAGTAGGTTCATTTTTAGGCTAACCTTTAATGAGCATTTACTCTGTGACAGGCACTGTGTTACGCATTTTACATGCACCACCTTGCTTTAATCTTTCTCAGCCCCTATTTGGAAACAGCTACTAATACTATTTTCCAGAGTGTAAAGGAGGGTAGATAATTCTTCTAAGCAGTTAGGTAGGCTAGTTGAGCTGGGATATAAATGGAAATTATGTTGAAGCTGTTTTCAAGCAGGCAGACCTATTTTGGTGTTTTGTTTGCACCTGAGGACTATTTTGAAAGTTTGGCGCACATCAGGACATTTGCCAATCCAAATTCTTCTAAGGGGCACTTGCCTTGTTGTAATTAGGGAAGGGCCTCTGACACTCGCGTCTGAAATACAGGGAAGACATTTAGATGAAACTTAAAAAGACTACATTTGTTCTCTCAACTCTGTCTTATGCTTCCAGTCATGTTGTAAATGAAATCAATTATTACCCCTGCCGTCTGATTTTCAACCAAGAGTTAAAATTTCTACCGCCTTTTTTTTCCTTGTTTTTTGTTTTTACTAAAGGGTTTCTTCTAGTTTAAAATGATTTATCTCCTTTGGTTTAATAACAGGAGGTTGGGATTGCAATCCTGAGTTTGGTTCAGAAATAAAGTAAAACCACATGGTCTGCAGGTTGAGGGGAGAAGCCAGGCTGGAGTGTAAAGAGAACTTCTGGGAAATGTCAAGCAGAGGTGAACATCCTGGTGCATGGTTTCTTGGCTGTCCCATTGTAACAGCGCACACTGCAGCTTCAAAACTGAGTGGAGGGCCTCCTTTGGATGACACGAGACTGCTCATCGTCAAGAGGACAACTGAGTTTCTATCTGACCCATCTGAAAATGGATAGTTGTGTGACCTCAAGCAAGCCACTTCTTTCTTCTGGATTTGGAGTTTTTTAATCCATACAGCGACCCTACCCCAGTGACCCTGGCGTCTGGCTCTTTCTCAAACCCTGTAGGAGTCCTCATGCCTCTTCTTCCACGGCTCCTTCTGTCTATCATGTTTCCCTTCCCTCAGATATACACAGCCTCACTTATTTATGCCAAAGCACGTATCATTGTTTAGCCTATTTTACTTTTTGAAAACCTTATTTTTAGAGCATTTTCACATTTATGAAAGATTGCACAAAAAATAAAGTTCCCTTACAACCCTTCCTCTCCATCCCTCCTCCCTCAGTTTCCCTATTATTAAGATCTTGCAATAGTGTGGTACATTTGTCAGAATTAATGAGTCAATATTGATACATTATGGTCTACTAAATCCCATAGTTTACATTAGGGTTCAATCTTTAAGTTGTGCATTCTATGGATTTTAACAAATATATAATGATATATATCTTTTATTACAGTATCATATAGAATAATCCCTTTGCCAAGAAAATCTCCAAAAAACCCACACACAAACCCTGTGTTCCATCTATGCATTTCTGCCTCCTTTATCCCAAACCTCTGGCAATCACTGACCTTTTTAATGTCTCTTCACAGAATTTTAAATAGCTGGAATCATACAACATACAGCCTTTTTAGACTAGCTTCTTCTATTTGGTAATATGTATTTAAGGTTCCTCCATCACTTTTAATGGCTTGATAGCTCATTTATTTTTATCATTCAATAATTCTCCACTATATGGATATTTTTGTTTATCCATTCACCTATTGAAAGGATATCTTGGTTGCTTCCAACTACTAGCTATTATGAATAAAGTTACTATAAACATGATGTGCAGATTTTCTTTTATATATACATTTCCAATTTATTTGCATTAAAAACTAGCAGTGCAATTGCTGGATGGTGTGATAAGCCTGCATAAAGCTTTGTAAAAGACACCAAACTGTCTTTCAAAATGGCTGTATTAATTTACTTTTTACTCTTAAAAGTTTAACTATACGGCTCACCAATTATGAAAGTGCCTCTTTTTTACAGTTCCCTCAATGGAACCTGTTGCCAAACTTTCGGATTTTTGCCATTCTGCTAGGTGAGAAATTGTATTTCAGGGTAGTTTTCATTTATGGTTCTCTTTATGTGAATGATCTTGGAATGTTTCATGTGTTTGAATTCACTTGGTTTTCTATTTCTGTGAACTGGCAATTCATATCTCATGCTCATATTTCAATCAGGTTCTTAGTGGGTTTTTTGGCCTCTATTTTTAACAGGTCTATGTATACTAGGGGTGTAAATCTTCCATCCGTGGTACAAATTGGAAATATTTCCCCAAATTTGACATTTGTCTTTTTACTTTACTTTTTTTTTTTTTTTTTTTTACTATGACACATTGTCTTTAATGTAGTCAAATTTGTAATTCTTTCCCTTGTAACTTATTGATTTTGAATTATAGTTAGAAAAACATTTCCCTTCTGAGGTTATGGAAGAATTCATCTACTTTTTAAAATCTCTGATCCATTTGGAATGTATTCTGCTGTAAACTGTGAAAGAAAGATCAAATTTTATGTTATTCCATATGGTGATCCATGATCCTAACATCATTTATTGAAAGCTCAACTTTGTTCCCACTGATATTTCAGATGTCATTTTCATATATGCCAAATTTCTATTTGGAATTGTAGACTCTTTCTGGGTTTTTTAATTATTCTGTCCACCTGTTCATTTATGCAGGCATCAAAACATACCATTTTATTTATAGTTCACTTATAAAATTTTAATATCTGATAATAAATATTTCCCAGTATTGCTGCAGAAGAATATTTTTATCAATTATTGAGATATAATTTATGTGCAGTAAACTTCATTCATGTAAATTCAAAGTACTTTGATAAGTATATTCACTGTGAAACCACTGCTACTATCACAATGCCAATAATTTCCAAAACCAGCATACATTTCCTGTTGCCCCTTTGAAGTTCATTCTGCTCCTAGTAAATGAATGATCTGCTTTATGTCAATGTAGATTAGTTTGCATTTTGTAGACTTTAATGTAAATGGAAACATGCTGTATTTATTCTTTTATATATCACTTTACTCACTCAGCATAATTGTTTTCAGATGCATATTGTGTCAGTAGTTTATGCCTTTTGTGATCAAGTGGAATTTCATATTATATGAGTAGGCTGCACTTTCTCCATTCACCTGTTCATGGACATTTGGTGGGTTCCACTTGGCTCTTAAAAATGAAGCTGCTATAAACATTTCTGTACAATGTTTTGTGAATATATATTTTCCAACGTTAGGTAAATACTTAGAAGTAGAATGCTGAGTCATGTGGTAGGTGTATGTTGAGTTTTTTTAAAACTGCAAACTGTTTTTTAAGGTTACTGTTCCATTTTACATTCCACCAAAGTTCCAGTTGTTGCATCTTTCATCAATGCCTGGTTTTGGCGGTCTTCTATATTTTGACTATTATGATGGATAGGTACTGGTATCACTTGGTGATTTTAACTTGGATTTATCTCATGTTTCATAAAGTTGAGCATCTTTTAATGGCATTATTGCCATTTTTATTTCTTTTAAGACGGGTATGTTCAAATTTCTGCCTTCTAAACTGTTGTGTTTTTTATATTAGTGGATTATATGGGTTATTTATGTATTCTGGATATGTGTATTATAAAAATGTTATAATTCTATGCTTTGCTTTTAATTGTTTAAAATGCAAACTTTTTTACTTCATTAAAATCATATTTATCATTTTAAGTGGTTTGTGTGTTAAATGCCCAAGCTAAGAAATCTTTGTCTATCCCAAAGTTGTAGAAAATTTTTTCCACGTTTTTTTAAAAAGGTTTTACTTTGACATTATGTCTATGCATCATCTCTTATAAATGCTGTATATCATGTGATGTACAGGTCACTTAGTTTTTCGTTTGGAAGTCCAGTTGTTTCAGCGTGATATGTTATAGAGGATTCTGATTTCCTTTTGCCAAGAATCAATTGTCAACATATGCGTGAGGCTATTTCTAAACTTTATTTTGTTCTATTTATCCGTATGTTTGTTCTTTCTCCAACACCACGTGGTTTTGAAATCAGGTAGTGTAAATTTTCTATCTTGATTCTTTTCTAAATTATGTAGTGTAAATTTTCTATCTCGATTCTTTACTCTTAGAATTTGTTTGAACTTCCACACAAATTTTAAAACTGGCTTCACAATGTCCTAACTTTTCTTTTTCTACAAAAAATGTCTTGTAAAATTATAATTAGCATGAAGTTGAACATTTAGATTGATTTGGGAAGAAACATTGTTTTTTAATTGAGGAAACCAGTATTTCTCTGTATCTATTTAGGACATCTTGCATATCCTGTAACAATATTTTGTGCTTTTCAGTGTAAATTATATACATCTGTTTCATAATTATTCTAAGTATTTTGGTTTTTTTGATGTTATTGCAAATAGCAATTTTTGTTTTAGTTTCTTTATTATTATTATTATACTTTAAGTTCTAGGGTACATGTGCACAAAGTGCAGGTTTGTTATATAAGTATACATGTGCCATGTTGGTTTGCTGCACCCATCAATTTGTCATTTACATTAGATATTTCTCCTAATGCTATGCCTCCACCAGCTCCCCACCCCCATGACAGGCCCTGGTGTGTGATGTGCCCTATTCTGTATCCATGTGTTCTTATTGTTCAACTCCCACCTATGAGTGAGAACATGCAGTGTTTGGTTTTCTATCCTCATGATCGGTTCCTTAGAATGATGGCTTCCAGCTTCATCTATGTCGCTGCAAGGGACATAAACTTACCCTTTTTATGGGTGCATAGTATTCCACAGTGTATATGTACCACATTCTCTTAATCCAGTCTATCATTGATGGACATTTGAGTTGGTTCCAAGTCTTTGCTATTGTGAATAGTGCCACAATAAACATGCATGTGCATGTGTCTTTATAGTAGCATGATTCATAATCCTTTGGGTATATACCCAGTATTGGGATCACTGAGTCAAATGGTATTTCTAGTTCTAGATCCTTGAGGAATCCACATTATCTTCCACAATGATTGAACTAATTTACACTCCCACTAACAGTGTAAAAGCGTTCCTATTTCTCCACATCCTCTCCAGCATCTGCTGTTTCCTGACTTCTTAATGTTTGCCATTCTAACTGGCGAGAGATAGTATCTTTTTTTTTTTTATATTGCCAACATTTATTATTATTATTATTATTATTTTATTATTATTATACTTTAAGTTCTAGGGTACATGTGCATAACGTGCAGGTTTGTTACATATGTATACTTGTGTCATGTTGGTGTGCTGCACCCATCAACTTGTCAGCACCCATCAACTCGTCATTTACATCAGGTATAACTCCAATGCAATCCCTCCCCCCTCCTCGCTCCCTATGATAGGCCCCGGTGTGTGATGTTCCCCTTCCCGAGTCCAAGTGATCTCATTGTTCAGTTCCCACCTATGAGTGAGAACATGCGGTGTTTGGTTTTCTCTTCTTGTGATAGTTTGCTGAGAGTGATGGTTTCCAGCTGCATCCATGTCCCTACAAAGGGCACAAACTCATCCTTTTTCATGGCTGCATAGTATTCCATGGTGTATATGTGCCACATTTTCTTAATCCAGTCTGTCACTGATGGACATTTGGGTTGATTCCAAGTCTTTGCTATTGTGAATAGTGTCGCAATAAACATACGTGTGCATGTGTCTTTATAGCAGCATGATTTATGATCCTTTGGGTATATACCCAGTAATGGGATGGCTGGGTCATATGGTACATCTAGTTCTAGATCCTTGAGGAATTGCCATACTGTTTTCCATAATGGTTGAACTAGTTTACAATCCCACCAACAGTGTAAAAGTGTTTCTATTTCTCCACATCCTCTCCAGCACCTGTTGTTCCCTGACTTTTTAATGATTGCCATTCTAACTGGTATGAGATGGCATCTCATTGTGGTTTTGATTTGCATTTCTCTGATGGCCAGTGATGATGAGCATTTTTTT
>NC_045439.1:130971583-131056059 GCF_002776525.5 Piliocolobus tephrosceles
ATAATGGTTGAACTAGTTTACAATCCCACCAACAGTGTAAAAGTGTTTCTATTTCTCCACATCCTCTCCAGCACCTGTTGTTCCCTGACTTTTTAATGATTGCCATTCTAACTGGTATGAGATGGCATCTCATTGTAGTTTTGATTTGCATTTCTCTGATGGCCAGTGATGATGAGCATTTTTTCATGTGTCTGTTGGCTGTATGAATGTCTTCTTTTGAGAAATGTCTGTTCATATCCTTTGCCCACTTTTTGATGGGGTTGTTTGTTTTTTTCTTGTAAATTTGTTTGAGTTCTTTGTAAGTTCTGGATATTAGCCCTTTGTCAGATGAGTAGATTGCAAAAATTTTCTCCCATTCTGTAGGTTGCCTGTTCACTCTGATGGTAGTTTCTTTTGCTGTGCAGAAGCTCTTTAGTTTAATTAGATCTCATTTGTCAATTTTGGCTTTTGCTGCCGTTGCTTTTGGTGTTTTAGACATGAAGTCCTTGCCCATGCCTATGTCCTGAATGGTAGCAAACACATTCAAAAGCTAGCAGAAGGCAAGAAATAACTAAGATCAGAGCAGAACTGAAGGAGATAGAGACACAAAAATCCCTCCAAAAAAATCAATGAATCCAGGGGTTGGTTTTTTGAAAAGATCAACAAAATTGACAGACCGCTAGCAAGACTAATAAAGAAGAAAAGAGAGAAGAATCAAATAGACGCAAGAAAAAATGATAAAGGGGATATCACCACCGACCCCACAGAAATACAAACGACCATCAGAGAATACTATAAACACCTCTACGCAAATCAACTAGAAAATCTAGAAGAAATGGATAATTTCCTGAACACTTACACTCTTCCAAGACTAAACCAGGAAGAAGTTGAATCCCTGAATAGACCAATAGCAGGCTCTGAAATTGAGGCAATAATTCATAGCCTACCAACCAAAAAAAGTCCAGGACCAGATGGATTCACAGCTGAATTCTACCAGAGGTACAAGGAGGAGCTGGTACCATTCCTTCTGAAACTATTTCAATCAATAGAAAAAGAGGGAATCCTCCCTAACTCATTTTATGAGGCCAACATCATCCTGATACCAAAGCCTGGCAGAGACACAACAAAAAAAGAGAATTTTAGACCAATCTCCCTGATGAACATCGATGCAAAAATCCTCAATAAAATCCTGGCAAACCGGATTCAGCAGCACATCAAAAAGCTTATCCACCATGATCAAGTGGGCTTCATCCCTGGGATGCAAGGCTGGTTCAACATTTGCAAATCAATAAACGTAATCCAGCATATAAACAGAACCAAAGACAAGAACCACATGATTATCTCAATAGATGCAGAAAAGGCCTTTGACAAAATTCAACAGCCCTTCATGCTAAAGACGCTCAATATATTCGGTATTGATGGAACGTACCTCAAAATAATAAGAGCTATTTATGACAAACCCACAGCCAATATCATACTGAATGGGCAAAAACTGGAAAAATTCTCTTTGAAAACTGGCACAAGACAGGGATGCCCTCTCTCACCACTCCTATTCAGCGTAGTGTTGGAAGTTCTAGCTAGGGCAATCACGCAAGAGAAAGAAATCGAAGGTATTCAGTTAGGAAAAGAAGAAGTCAAATTGTCCCCGTTTGCAGATGACATGATTGTATATTTAGAAAACCCCATTGTTTCAGCCCAAAATCTCCTTAAGCTGATAAGCAACTTCAGCAAAGTCTGAGGATACAAAATTAATGTGCAAAAATCACAAACATTCTTATACACCAGTAACAGACAAACAGAGAGCCAAATCATGAATGAACTTCCATTCACAATTGCTTCAAAGAGAATAAAATACCTAGGAATCCAACTTACAAGGGATGTAAAGGACCTGTTCAAGGAGAACTACAAACCACTGCTCAGTGAAATAAAAGAGGACACAAACAAATGGAAGAACATACCATGCGCATGGATAGGAAGAATCAATATCGTGAAGATGGCCATACTGCCCAAGGTTATTTATAGATTCAATGCCATCCCCATCAAGCTACCAATGAGTTTCTTCACAGAATTGGAAAAAACTGCTTTAAAGTTCATATGGGACCAAAAAAGAGCCCGCATTGCCAAGACAATCCTAAGTCAAAAGGACAAAGCTGGAGGTGTCACGCTTCCTGACTTCAAACTATACTACAAGGCTACAGTAACCAAAACAGCATGGTACTGGTACCAAAACAGAGATATAGACCAATGGAACAGAACAGAGTCCTCAGAAATAATACCACACATCTACAGCCATCTGATCTTTGACAAACCTGAGAGAAACAAGAAATGGGGAAAGGATTCCCTATTTAATAAATGGTGCTGGGAAAATTGGCTAGCCATAAGTAGAAAGCTGAAACTGGATCCTTTCCTTACTCCTTATACGAAGATTAATTCAAGATGGATTAGAGACTTAAATGTTAGACCTAATACCATAAAAACCCTAGGAGATAGTATCTTATTGATGTTTTGGTGTGCATTTCTCTGATGACCAGTGATGGTGAGCATTTTTTCATATGTAGTTTGGCTGCATAAATGTCTTCTTATGAGAAGTGTCTGTTCATATCGTTTGCCCACTTTTTGATGGGGTTGTTTATTTTTCTCTTGTATATTTGTTTAAGTTCTTTGTAGATTCTGGATATTAGCCCTTTGTCAGATGGGTAGATGGCAAAAATTTTCTCCCATTCTGTAGGCTGCCTGGTTCACTCTGATGATAGTTTCTTTTGCTGTGCAGAAGCTCCTTAGTTTAATTAGATCCCATTTGTCTATTTTGGCTTTTGTTGCCATTGCTTTTGGTGTTTTAGTCACAAAGTCTTTGCCCATGCCTATGTCCTGAATGGTATTGCCTAGGTTTTCTTCTAGGGTTTTTATGGTATTAGGTCTTACATTTAAATCTTTAATCCATCTTGAGTTAATTTTTGTGTATGGTGTAAGGAAGGGATCCAGTTTCAGCTTTCTTCATATGGCTAGCCAGTTTTTCCGGTACCATTTATTAAATAGCGAATCATTTCTCTATTGCTTGATTTTGTCAGGTTTGTCAAAGATCAGATGGTTGTAGACATGTGGTATTATTTCTGAGGCCTCTGTTCTGTTCCATTCATCTATATATCTGTTTTGGCACCAGTATCATGCTGTTTTGGTTATTGTAGCCTTATAGTATAGTTTGAAGTCAGGTAGTGTGATGCCTCCAGCTTTGTTCTATTTGCTTAGGATTGTCTTGGCTATGCGGGCTCTTTTTTGGTCCCATATGAACTTTAAAGTAGTTTTTTCCAATTCTGTGAAGAAACTCATTGGTAGCTTGATGCGGATGGCATTGAATCTATAAATTACCTTGGGCAGTATGGCCATTTTCATGATATTGATTCTTTCTATCTATGAGCATGGGATATTCTTACATTTGTTTGTGTCCTCTTTTATTTCGTTGAGCAGTGGTTTGTAGTTCTCCTTGAAGACTTCCTTCACATCCCTTGTAAGTTGGATTCCTAGGTATTTTATTCTCTTTGTAGTAATTATGAATGGGAGTTCACTCATGATTTGGCTTTCTGTTTGTCTGTTATTGGTGTATTGGAATGCTCATCTGTGTTTGTAGATGATGTGATTGTATATTTAGAAAACCCCATCGTCTCAGCCCCAAATCTCCTTAAGCTGATAAGCATTTCAGCAAAGTCTCAGGATACAAAATCAATGTGTTTTAGTTTCTAATTGGTGTTAGCATACAAAAATACATTTGATTTTTCTATATTTACTTTTAATCTAAGAGCTTTCTATATTTACTTTGTTAGTGGTTTTGTAGAATTCTTAGGATTTTTGTGTAAACAATTGTGTCATCTTCAAACAAAGAGACTTTTGTTTTTCCCTTTCCAATCTCTGTTCCTTTTGTTTCTTCTTCTTGCCTTTTAATAATAGGACGTTTATTATAATTCTTTTTACATTTTTTAATTTTTGTGGGTAAATTGTAGGTATAAATGTTTATGGGGTACATGAGATATTTTGATCTGTATCATACACTGTGCATACAATGTGTGATAATCACTTCAAAGTAAATGGGGTGTCTATCACCTCAAGTATTTACCATTTGTTTGCATAATATTAAATCATTCAAATTATACTTTTTATGTTATTTTTAAATTTATAATAAATTATTGTTGACTGTAGTCACCCTATTGTGCGGTCAAATACTAGATCTTATTTATTCTATCTAATTGTGTCTTTGTACTCATTAACCATGCCCACATCCTCCTCTCCCACTACCCTTCCCAGCCTCTGGCAACAATCATTCTATGTAATATCTCTATGAGTTCAATTCTTTTAATTTTTAATTCCCACAAATGAGTGAGAAGATGTGAAGTCTGTCTGTGCCTGGCTTATTTCACATAACATAATGTTCACCAATTCCATCCTTGTTGTTGCGAATGATAGGATTTCATTCTTTTTTATGGCTTAGTGCTACAATTTGAAGCCAGGAAATGTGATTCCTCCAGTTTTGTTCTTTTTGCTCCAGACAGCTTTGGCTATTCTGGGTCTTTTGTGATTTCATATAAATTTTAGGATTGTTCTTTCTATTTTTTTTTTTGAAGAAAGTCATTGGTATTTTTATAGGAATTGCACTGAATTTGTAGATTGCTTTGGGTAGTATGACCATTTTAACAACATTGATTCTTCCAATTCCTGAACAGGGAATAGCTTTCCATTTTTTGTGTCCTCATCAGTTTCTTGCATCAATATGTTATAATTTTCATTACAGAGATCTTTCACTTCTTTGGTCAAGTTTATTCTTGGGTATTTTATTTAATTTGGATCTATAGTAAATGAAATTACGTTCTTGCTTTCATTTTCAGATTGTTTGCTGTTGTCAGATAGAAATACTATAAATTTTTGTACATTGATTTTGTATGCTGAAACTTTACTCATTTTTTTTTTTTTATCAGTTCTAGTAGCTTTTCGGTGGAGTCCTTAGGTTTTTCCAAATATGAGATTATATCATCTGCAGACAAGGATAATTTGACTTCTTCCTTTGAAACGTAGATGTCCTTTATTTCTCTTGTCTGATTGCTCAAGTACTGTGTTGAATAATGGTGGTGAAAATAGGCATCCTCATCTTGTTTCGGATCTTACAGAAAAGGCTTTCAGTTTTTCCCCTTTCAATATGGGTCTGTCATATATGGTTTTTACTGTGTTGAGGTATATTCCTTATATAACCAGTTTTTTGAGAGTTTGTATCATGAAGAGACATTGAATTTTATGCAATGCTTGTTCAGCATCACTTGAAATGATCATATGGTTTTTATATTTCATTCTGTTTATTTGATGAATCACATTGATTGATCTGCATATGTTGAACCATCCTTGCTTCCCTGGAATAAATCCCACATGGTCATGATGAATGATCTTTTTAATGATTTGTTGAATTCAGTTTGCTAGTATTTTATTGAGGAGTTTTGCATCAATGTTCATCAGCGATATTGGCCTGTATTTGTTGTTGTTGTTGTTGTTTTTAACAGGTCTTTTTTTCTGGTTTTGATATCAGGGTAATGCTGACCTTATAGAATGAGTTTGGAAGTAACCAAATACTTCCTTCTCCTTTATTTTTCAAAATAGTTTGAGTAGAATTGGTATTCATTCTTCTTTAAATGCTGAGTAGAATCCAACAGTGAAGTCATTGGGTCCCACACTTTTCTTTGCTCTGAGCCTTTTTAATGATAGCTCAATCTCATCACCTGTTAATGAATTATTGAATTACACCTATTATTTGGATTTCTTCCTGGTTCAATCTTTGCAGGTTATGTCTAAGAATTTATCCATTGCTTCCATGTTTTCTAATTTATTGGCATATTTGCTCATATTAGCTCCTAATGGTCCTTTGAATTTCTGTGATATCAGTTGTGATGCCTCCTTTTTCATCTCTTGTTTTATTTATTTGAGTCTTCTCTTTTTTTCTTAGTTCATCTGGCTAAAGGTTTGTCAATTTTGTTCATCTTTGCAAAACATAAACTTGTCGTTTCATTGATCTTTTTATTTTTATTTTCTGGTTTTGAAGTATTTATTTCTACTCTGATCATTATTACTTTTCTTCTATTGATTTTGAGTTTAATTTGTTTTGCTTTTCTAGTTCTATAAGACACAGTGTTTGTGTTATTTATTTATTTATTTTTTACCTTTTCGATGTAGGCATTTAGTGCCATAGATTTTCCTCTATGTATTGCTTTTGCTATTCTCATAAGTGGTGGTATGTAGTGTTACCATTTGCATTTGTTTCAAGAAATTTCCTTCCTAGGTCTTTGAGTAACTGTTTTCTGTATTGGTTGAAGTAATTTACAGTTCCACCAACAGTGTAAAAGTGTTCCTACTTCCACAACCTCTCCAGTATCTGTTGTTTCTTGACTTTTTAATAATTGCCATTCTGACTGGTGTAAGATTGTATCTCATTGTGGTTTTGATTTGAATTTCTCTAATGAACAGTGATGTTGAGCTTCTTTTCATGTTTATTTGCTGCGTGAATGCCTTCTTTTGAGACGTGTCTTTTTATGTCCTTTGTCCACTTTTTAATGAGATTATTTGTTTTTTTCCTTCTAAATTTGCTTAAGTTCCTTGTAGATTCTGGATATTAGACCTTTGTCAGATGGATAGATTGCACATTTTTTCTCCCATTAAGTAGGTTGTCTGTTTGCTGTAATTATGGTTTCTTTTGCTGTGCAGAAGCTCTTTAGTTTAACTAGATCCCAATTGTCAATTTTTGCCTTTGTTGCAATTGCTTTTGACATTTTATTTCTTTTTTTTTTTGAATTATTTTTATTATACTTTAAATTCTGGGATACATGTGCAGAACGTGCAGGTTTGTTACATACGTGTACATGTGCCATGGTGGTTTGCTGCACCCATCAACCCATCATCTACATTAGATATCTGTCCTAATGCTATCCCTTCCCTACCCCCCTACCCCACTCTCCTACAGGCCCCAGTGTGTAATGTTCCCCTTTCTGTGTCCATGCGATCTCATTGTTCAACTTGCACTTATGAGTGAAAAGATGCAGTGTTTAGTTTTCTGTTTCTGTGTTAGTTTGCTGAGAATGATGACTTCCATCTTCATCTATATCCCTGCAAAAAATATGAATTCACCCTTTTTTATGGCTGCATAATATTCCATAGTGTATATGTGCCACATTTTCTTTATCCAGTCTATAATTGATGGGCATTTGGGTTGGTTCCAAGTCTTTGTTATTGTGAATAGTGCTGCAATAAACATATGTGTGCATGTGTCTTTATAGTAGAATGATTTATAATCTTTTGGGTATATACCCGGTAATGGGATTGCTGGGTCAAATGGTATTTCTGATTCTAGATCCTTGAGGAATTGCCACACTGTCTTCCACAACGGTTGAACTAATTTACACTTCCACCAACAGTGTAAGAGCATTCCTATTTCTCCACGTCCTCTCCAGCACCTGTTATTTCCTGACTTTTTAATGATTGCTATTCTAACTAGCATGAGATAGTATCTCATTGTAGTTTTGATTTGCATTTCTCTAATGATCAGTTATGATAAGTTTTTTTCTTATATTTCTTGGTCACATAAATGTCTTCTTGATTAAAACACCAAAAGTAATGGCAACAAGAGCAAAAATTGACAAATGGGACCTAATTAAGCTAATGAGCTTCTGCACAGCAAAATAAACTATCATCAGAGTGAACCGGCAACCTACAGAATGGGAGAAAATTTTTCCAATCTATCCATCTAATAAAGGGCTAATACCCAGAATCTACAAGGAACTTGAAAGAATTTGCAAGAAACAAACAACCCCATCAAAAAGTGGGCAAAATGTATGAACAGACACTTCTCAAAAGAAGGCTTTTGACATTTTCATCATAAAATCTTTGCCCATGCCTATGTCTGGAATGGTATTACTTAGGTTTTCATCTAGAGTTTTTATAGTTTTGTGTTTTACATTTAAGTCTTTAATCCATCTTGAGTTAATTTTTGTATAAGATGTAAAGAAGGGATCCACTTTTAATTTTCTGCATGTGTTTAGCTGTTCACACACCACCATTTATTAAATAGGGAATTGCTTCATTTTGTCAGGTTTGTAGAAGATCAGATCATTGTAGACACACAGTCTTATTTCTGAGTTTTCTATTCTGTTCTGTTGGTCTATGAGTCTGTTTTTGTACCAGTACCATGCTGTTTTGTTTACTGTTTCCTTGTAGTATAATTTGAAGTCAGGTAGAGTGATGCATCCAGCTTTGTTCTTTTTGCTTAGTATTGTCTTAGCTATTTGGGCTTCTTTTGGTTCCATATGAATTTTAAAATCGTTTTTTCTAATTCTGTGAAGAATGTCAATGGTAGTTTAATGGGAATAGCATTGAATCTATAAATTAATTTGGGCAATATGGACATTTTCATGATACGGATTCTTCCTATCCATGAGCATGGAATGTTCTTCCATTTGTATCCTCTCTGATTTCCTTCAGTAGTGGTTTGTAGTTCTTGAAGAGATCCTTTATTCCCCTTGTTAGCTGTATTCTTTGGTATTTTTTTCTCTTCGTAGCAATTATGAACGGGAGTCCATTCATGATTTGGCCGTTTGCTTGTCTGATGTTGGTGTATAGGAAGGCTTGTGAGTTTTGCACATTAATTTTGTATCCCGAGACTTTTCTAAAGTTGCTTTGATAAGCTCAAGAAGCTTTTGGGCTGAGACGATGGAGTTTTCTAGATATAGGATCATGTCATCTGCAAATAGAGACAATTTGACTTTCTCTCTTCCTGTTCGAATACACTTTGTTTCTTTCTCTTGCTTGATTGACCTGGTCAGAACTTCCAATACTCTGTCGAATAGGAGTGGTGAGAGAAGGCATCTTTGTTTTGTGCTGATTTTCAAGGGGAATGCTTCCAGCATTTGTCCATTCAGTATAATATTGACTGAATTTTTCATAAATGGCTCTTATTATTTTGAGGTATGATCCTTCAATACCTAGTTTATTGAGAGGAGTTTTTAACATGAAGGAATGTTGAATCTTATCAAAGGCCTTTTCTGTGTCTATTAAGATAATCAAATGGTTTTTGTCTTTAGTTCTGTTTATGTGACAAATAATATTTATTTATTTGCATATGTTGAACCAGCCTCGCATTCCAGGGTTTAAGCCAACTCTATCTGGTGAATAAACTTTTAATGTGCTGCTGGATTTGGTTTGCCAGTGTTTTATTAAGGATTTTTGCATCAGTGTTCATCAGGGATATTGGCCTAAAGTTTTTTTTCTTTTGTTGAATTTCTGCCAGGTTTTGGTATCAGGATGATGCTGGCCTCATAGAATGAGTTAGGGAGTCCTTCCTTTTCAATTGTTGGAATAGTTTCAGAAGAAATGCTATCAGCTCCTCTTTGTACTGGGCTTTTTTTTTTTTTTTTTTTGGTTGGTAGTCTATTTATTATTGCCTCAATTTCAGAACTCATTATTGGTCTATTCAGGAATTCAACTTCTTCCTGGTTCAGTCTTGGGAGGGTATATGTGTCCCAGAAGTTATTCATTTCTTCTAGATTTTCTAGTTTATTTGCAGAGAGGTGTTTAAAGTCTTTTTTGATGGTTGTTTGTATTTTTGTGGGGTCAGTGGTGATATCCCCTTTATAATTTGTATTGAATCTATTTGATTCTTCTCTTTTCTCTTCTTTATTAGTCTAGCTAGTGGTCTGTTTTATTACTTCTTTTCAAAAAACCAGCTCCTGGTTTCATTGATTTTTTTGAAGAATTTTTTGTATCTCTATCTCCTTCAGTTCCCCTCTGATTTTGGTTATTTCTTGTCTTCTGCTAGCTTTGGGGTTTGTTGGCTCTTGGTTCTCTAGTTGTTTTAGTTGTGATGTTAGGATGTTTATTTGAGATTTTTTTTGATGTGGACGTTTAATGCCATAAATTTTTCTCTTAACACTGCTTTAGCTGTGTCACAGAGATTCTGGTACATTGTTTCTTTGTTCTCATTGGTTTCAAAGAACTTCCTGATTTTTGCCTTAATTTCATTATTTACCCAGGAGTCATTCAGGAGCAGATTGTTCAATTTCTAAGTAGTTGTGTGGTTTTGAGTGAGTTTCTTAATCTTGAGTTTTAATTTGATTGCACTGTGATCTGAGAGACAGTAATTACTTCAGTTCTTTTCATTTGCTGAAGAGTGATTTACTTTCAATTATGTGATCAATTTTGGAGTAAGTGCCATGTGGTGCTGAGATGAATTTATACTCTGTTGTTTTGGGGTGGAGAGCTCTGTAGCCATCTAGAAGGTCTACTTGATCCAGAGGTGAATTCAAGTCTTGGATATCATTGTTAATATTTTCTTGATGATCTCTTTTTTTATTTTTATTTTTTTGATACAGGGTCTTACTCTATTCCCCAGACTGGAGTGCAGTCGTGTGATCTCGGCTCACTGCAACTTCTACCTTTTGGGTTTAAGCAAGGATCTCTTTAATATTTACAGTGGGGTGTTAAATTTGCTCACTACTATTGTGTGGTAGTCTGAGTCTCTTTGTAGGTCTCTAAGAACTTGTTTGATAAATCTGGGTACTCCTGTATTTAGTGCATATATACTTAGGATAATTCACTCTTATGAGGCTTAGTTTGGCTGGATATGCAATTCTGAGTTGGAAATTATTTCCTTTAAAAATGTTGAATATTGGCCACCAATCTCTTCTAGCTTGTAGGGTTTCCACTGAGATGTCCACTGCTAGTCTGATAGGCTTCCCTCTGTAGGTGACCTGGCATTTCTCTCTGCCTGCCCTTAACATTTTTTCCTACATTCTGACATTGGAGAATCTGATGATTATGTGTCTTGGGGTTGATCTTCTCACGGAGTATCTTACTGGGGTTCTCTGGATTTCCTGAATTTGAATTTTGGTCTGTTTTGCTAGGTTGGAGAAATTCTGCAGGATGATATCCTGAAGTATGTTTTTCAATGTGGTTCCATTCTCCCCATGTCTTTCAGATTCCTCAATCAGTCACAGGTTGATCTTTTTTACACATTCCCATAGTTCTCAAAAGTTTTGTTCATTCCTTTTCATTCCCTTTTCTCTAATCTTGTCTGCCTATCTTATTTCAGCAAGCTAGTCTTCAAGCTGAGATTCTTTCCTCCACTTGGTCTATGCAGCTATTGATACTTGTCATTGCATTTTGAAATTCTCATGTTGTGTTTTTCAGTTCCATTGGGTCATTTATGTACCTCCCTAAACTGGTTATCCTGGTTGATAGCTCCTGTAGTGTTTTATCATGGTTCTTAGCTTCTTTGCAGTGGGTTAGAACACAGTCCTTTAGCTCAGTGAATTTCATTTTTAACAACCTTGTGAAGCCTACTTCTGTCAGTTCATCCATCTTGGCCTCAGCTCATTTCTGTGCATGTGCTGGAGAGGTCTTGCAATCATTTGGAGGAGAAGAGGCACTCTGGCTTCTGAGTTTTCAGCATTTTTGCGTTCTTTCTCATCTTCATGAGCTTATCTGCCTTTGATCTTTGGGATTGCTGACCTTTGGATGGAGTTTTTGTGGGGTCTTTGTTTTGTTGATTATGTTGTTGTTGTTGCTTTCTGTTTGTTTTTCTTTTAACAGTCAGGGCCCTCTTCCATAGGGTGGCTGAAGTTTAGTGCAGGTCCACTCCAGACACTATTTGCCTGGGTCCTGTCCACACATGGAGGTGTTGTGGAGACTGCAGAACAGCAAAGATAGCTGTCTGCTCCTTCCTCTGGAAGCTGTGTTCCAGAGGGACACCAACCTGATGCTGCCTGGAATGCTTCTGTATAAAGTGTCTGGCGATCCCTGTGAGGGGTTCTCACCCAGTCAGGAGGCACAGGATCAGAGACCTGCTTAACAAAGGACTCTGGCTGCCCCTTGGTAGAGCAGGTGCCCTGTGTTGGGGAGAATCCCCTTCATCCAGACCGCCTAGACTCTTCAGAGCCAGCGAGCAGGACAGACTAAGTCTGCTGGACCCAGAAATCATGGTCACCCCTTCCCCCAGGAGTTCCATCCCAGGGAGATCAGAGTTCAGTCTGTAGACACCTGGCTGGAGCTGAAGTTCCTGCAGGGAGGCCCCACCTGGTGAGGAGGGATAGATCTAGGTTCCACCTAAATAAGCAGTCTTGCTACAATCTGCCACAGTTGCTATACTGTGCCATGGGGGAATTCCTCCTCATCCAAACTGCCCAGTCTCCCTGGCACTGACAGGGGAAAATGGCTCTCTGGTGCCACAGTGATGGTGGCCACCCCTCTCCCTGGGAACTCTGTCATCTTAGGCAGTCTCTAGCCTGCTTCTGCTGACTGCAACCCCAAGTGGTACCGACAGTCTGCACAACTCTGTGCTTGGGACCCAAGGCCTTGGTGGCATGGGATCATGAGGGGATCTCCTAATCCACAGGTTGCACAGATCTGTGGAAAAAGCATAGTTTCCTGGGCTGGGTAGCACGTGCATTCACTGACTCCCTTGGCTGGGGGTGGGAGGTCCCCTTGTCCTGTGTGGCTCCTGGGTGGGCTGTCATTCCACCCTGCTTTTCCTTATTCCTTGTAACCACTTAGTCCCAATGAGAGAACCTGGATACCTCAGTTGAAGGTGCAGGATTCACTCACCATTTTTATTCTTCTCTGGGAGAGCCACTGACCACAGCTGCTTCTAATCAGCCATTTTGGTCCCTCCCCACCTAAATCTAATTATTAATAAACAATATTCATTAGCTGATAAATTATTTGAGTCACCTCATGTACAGATGGTTACAGAACATCATTGATCTTTAATTAATAGATTGCATAGCACTGATTAAGAATCAGTAGATCTGGAGATGAGCATGGTCAATCCAGACTAACTGAAATTAACCAAAGCTGTGTTATTACACTGATTAATTTTTGAATTTTAAAACAATCTTGCAGACCTGTATAAAGCCTTTTGGGTCATGGCATATTAACTGTTTTATTTTTCAGATTGAGTTTGCTAATAGTTTTTTATAATGTTTTATCTTGGTTCATGAGTGATTTTATTTATTCATTAATTAATTATTTATTTATTTCAATAGCTTTTGGTGTACAAGTGGTTTTTGGTTACATGGATGAATTACATAGTAGTGAATTCTGAGATTTTAGTGCACCTATCAGTTGAGTAGGGTACATTGTACGCAATGTGTAGTTTTTTATTCCTGGCTCCCCACTCCATCTCCCCCTTCTGAGTCTCTAAAGTCCATTATATCACTCCGTATGCCTTTTCATACTCATAGCTTGGCTCCCTCTTATAAGTGAGAACATATGGTTTTTGATTTTTCACTCCTGTGTTACTTCACTTAGAATAATGGCCTCTAGCTCCATCCAAGTCACTGCAAAATAGATTATTTCATTCCTTTGAATGGCAGAGTAGTATTCCATTATTCCATGCTGTATATATACAACATTTTCTTTATTCATTAGTCAATGGACACTTAGGTTGGTTCCACTCTTTGCAATTGTAAATTTTGCTGCCATAAACATATATTTGCAAGTGTCTTTTTCATATAACAACTTCTTTTCCTTTGGGTAGATACCCAGCAGTGGGATTGCTGGATCAAATGGTGGATCTGCTTTCAACTTTTTAAGGAATCATCGTTATCATTATGTTTCCATAGTGGTTGAAGTAATTTACATTCTCACCAGAAGTGTATAAGCATTTTCTTTCCCCACGTTCACTGCCCCCAACAACTAATGTCTTGTGACTTTTTTTTTTTTTTTTTTTTTTTTTTTGAGACGAAGTTGCCCAGGATGGAGTTCAGTGGTACGAACTCAGGCCACTGCAACCTCCTCTTCCTGGGTTCAAGCGATTCTCCTGCCACAGTCTCCTGAGTAGCTGGGATTATAGGTGCGCACCACCATGCCCAGCTAATTTTTGTATTTTTAATTTGCATTCCTTGATGACTAGTGATGTAGAGCATTTTTTTCATATGTTTGTTGGCTATTTGCATATCTTCTTTTGAGAATTGTCTATTCATGTCCTTTGCCCACATTTTAATGGGATTGTATGTTTTTTTCTTGGTGATTTGTTTGAGGTCTTTGTAGATTCTAGATACTAGTACTTTGTCATATGTATAGTGTGCACATATTTTCTCCCACTCTGTGAGTTGTCTGTTTACTCTGTTGATTATTTGTTTTGCTGTGCAGAAGCTTTTTAGTTTAATTAGGTCCTGTTTATTTTTGTTTTTGCTGCATTTCCTTTTGGGTCTTAGTCCTAAATTCTTTGCCTCGGCCAATGTCTAAGAGAGTTTTTCCAAAGTTGTCATCTAGTATTTTTATGGTTTCAGGCCTTATATGTAAGTCTTTGATCCATCATGAGTTGATTTTTGTATATCGTGGGATATATGAATCCAGTTTCATTCTTTTACATGTGGCTTGCCAGTTTTCCCAGCACCATTTATTACATAGGGTGTCCATTCCACAGTTTATGTTTTTGTATTCTTTGCCAAAGATCAGTTGACTGTACATATTTGGCTTTATTTCTGGGTTCTCTATTCTGTTCCATTGGTACAAGTACCATGCTGTGTCGGTAATTATAGCCTTGTGGTATAATGTGAAGTCTGGTAATGTGATGCCTCCTGATTTGTTCTTTTTGCTTAGGGATTGCTTTGGCTATTTGGGCTCCTTTTTGGTTCTATATGAATTTTAAGATTTTTTTTTTTTTTTTTTTTTTTTACAATTCTGTGAAAAAATGATGTTGATATTTAATGGGAACTGCATTGAGTCTGTAGATTGCTCTTTGTGGTATGGCCATTTTCACAATAACTGATTCTTCCAATCCATGAGTATGGGATGCATTTCCATTTGTTTGTGTCATCTATTGTTTCTTTCAGCAGTGTTTTGTAGTTCTCCTTGCAGAGATCTTTCACCTCCTTGGTTAGGTGTATTCCTTGGTGATTTTTTCTTTTCTTTTCTTTTCTTTTTTCAGCTGCTGTAAACAGGATTGAGTTCTTCATTCTCAGCTTGATGATTTTTAATATATAACAATGATACTGATTTGTGTTCATTGATTTTGTAAACCAAGACTTTACTAAATTTGTTTATCAAATCTAAGAGTCTTTTGGAGTAGTCTTTTGGATTTTCTATGCATATAATCATATAATCCACAAAAGGCAATAGTTTGACTTCCTCAGATTCAATTTAGACGCCCTTTATTTATTTCATTTTCCTAATTGCTCTTGCTAGTACTTCTAGAACTGTGTTAAATAAGACTGGTGATAGTGGGCATCCTTGTCTTGTTCCTGTTCTCGGGGGAATGCTTCCAACTTTTTTCCATTTAGTATGATGTGGGCTGTGTGTTTGTCATATATGGCTTTCATTATTTTAAAATAATATGCCTAGGTTTTTGAGAGTTTTTATCATAAAAGGGTGCAGGATTACATCAAATGCTATTTCTGCCTCTGAAGAGATCATATGGTTTTTGTTTTTAATTATTCATATGTGATATATTACACTTACTGATTTGTACATATTAAACCATCCCTGCATCCCTGGAATGAAATGCACTTGATCATGATTGAGTTATCTTTTTGATGTGCTGTTGAATTTGGTTAGCTAATATTTTGTTGAGGATTTTTGTAATCTGTGTTAATCAGGGAAATTAGTCTGTAGTTTTTGTTTTTTGTTGTGTTTTTTCCTGGTTTTGAAATCATGGTAATACTAGCCTTATAGAATGATTTGGGGAGGATTCCTTCTTTCTCAATTTTCTGGAATAGTTTTGGTAGGATTGATACCAATTCTTTGAATGTCTGGTAGAATTCAGCTGTGAATCTACCTGGTCCTGAGCTTTTTATTGTTGGTAATTTTTAAATTACAGTTTCGATCTTGCTGTTTTTTATTGATTTGCTCAACGTTTCTGTATCTTCTTGATTTAATATAAGAGAATTGTATGTTTCCAGGAATTTGTCCATTTCCTCTAAATTTTCTAGCTTGTGTGCATAAGGGTCTTCATAGTAGTCTCAACTGATCTTTTGTATTTCCATGGTGTCTGTTGTAATGTCTCTAGTTTAATTTCTAATTGAGATTATTTGGGTCTTCTTCTTTTCTTGATTAATCTAGATAATGGTCTATTGATTTTGTTTATAGTTTTCAAAGAACCAGCTTTTTGTTTCATTGATACTTTGTATTGTTTTTCTTGTTTAAAATTCATTTAGTTCTGCTCTGATCTTTGTTATTTCTTTTCTTCTCATAGCTTTAGGTTTATTTTGTTCTTGTTTCTCCACTTCCTTCAGGTGTGACTTGGCTTGTCAATTAGTGCTCTTTCAGCATTTTTCAGCATTTTTGATGTAGGCGTTTAGCACTATAAACTTTCCTATGGCACTGCATTTGCTGTATCTCAGAGGTTGTGATAACTTGTCTCATTATAATAATTTGGTTCGAAGAACTTTCAAATTTCTGTCTTGATTTCATTGTTAACCCAGATATTATTCAAGAGCAGATTATTTCAGTTCCATGTATTTGTATAATTTTGCGGATTCCTTTGGGAGTTGATTTCTAGTTTCATTCTGCTGTGGTCTGAGAAGATAGATACTTGACATAATTTTGGTTATTTAAAATGTACTGAGACTTGTTTTGTGGCCTATCTATCTTGGAGAATGTCCCATTTGCTGATGAGAAGAATATTCTCTTGATCTTAGGTAGAATGTTCTTTAAATATCTGTTAAATCCATTTGTTCTAGCATGACATCTAAGTCCACTATTTTTCTGTTGATGTTCTGTCTTAAAGATCTGTCTAGTGCTGTCAGTGGTGTACTGAAGTCTCCCACTATTATTTTTTTGCTGTCTACCTCATTTCTTAAGTGTAGTAGCAATTGTTACATGAATTTAGAAGCTCCAGTGTTTATCATTGTATAGTGACCATCTTTGTCTTTTTTTTTTTTTTCCTTTTTACTGTTGTTGCTTTAAAGTCTGTTTTGAATAGCTGAATGGCTAATCCTGCTCATTTGTGTTTCCATTTGTGTGGAATACCTTTTTCTATCCTTTCACCTTGAGTTTGTATGAATTTTTCTGTGTTAGGTGAGTTTCTTGAAGACAGTAGATATGTGGATTGTTATTTTTTGGTCCATTCTGATATTCTGTATCTTTTAAGTGGAGTTAACAATAATGTAATTTAGACCATTTACCTTCAACATGAATATTAACATGTGAGGTACTATTCTCTTCATCATGTTGTTACCTAGTTGGTGGTTGTTGTTGTGTTATTGTTTTATAGGTTCTGTGTTTAAGCTCTCAAGAGGTTCTATTTTGGTGTAGATCAGGCTTTTGTTTCAAGGTTTAGAACTCCTTTTAGCATTTCTTGTATTGCTGGTTTGGTCTTGACAATTTCCCTCAGCATTTGTTTGTCTGAAAATGACTTTATTTCACCTTCATTTATGAAACTTAGTTTTGGGGGACACACAGTTCTTGGCTGACATTTGTTCTGTTTAAAGACATTGAAGATAGAACCCCAATCCCTTCTGGCCTGTAAGGTGCCTGCTTAGAATCCTGCTGTAAGTCTGACAGATTTTCCTTTGTAGGTTATCTGTTGCGTTTGTCTTACTGCTCTTATAATTTTTTCCTTTGCATTGACTTTAGATAGCCTGATGGGAATATGCCTTGGTGAAGATCTTTTTGCAGTGAATTTCACAGTTCTTTGAGCTTCTTTATTTGAATGTCTAGATCTCTAGCTAGGCAAGGGAAATTTTAAATTATTCCCTCAAATAAGTTTCCCACACTTACTGTTTCCTCCCTCAGGAAAACCAATGATTCATAGGTCTGTACATTTTACACAGTACCATATTTCTTTACATGGTTCATTTATTTTGATTCACTTTTCTTTTTTTTGGTCTGATTGGGTTAATTCAAAAGCCTTGTTTCTGAGCTCTGAAATTCTTTCTCTACTCAATCTAGTCTATTGTTAAAACTTCCTACTGCATTTTGTAATTCCCTCAGTGTGTCCTTCATTTCCATAAGTCCTGATTGGTTTTTCTTGATGACATCTATCTCTCTAGAAAAACTGGTTTTTCATTCATATCCTGAATTGCTTTTTAAATTTCTTTATGATGATTTTCACCTTTCTCTGATATCTCCTTGAGTAGTTTAAGAATTGACCTTCTGAATTCCTTATCTAGTGTTTCAAAGATTTCATTTTGGTTTGAGTCCATCATTGGAGAGCTAGTGTGATCTTTTGCAGGTGTTATAGCCCCCTGTGCTGTCATATTACCAGAGTTATTTTTCTGCTTTCTTCTCATTTGGGTACACCATTGTATTCTAATTATTCTTGAATTTGTGTTGGATTTGACTGTGTTTGTTTTGTTTGTTTTTAAATTTCTTTTCCCCCTAAACAATGAGACTTTAATGCTTTAGTTATTTATAGCCCAATTTGGTTCTTAGTGCTTTTAGGAGTGAATACTGTAAGAATTCCTTGGTTATAGCATCATTGTATGATGCCTTTCTCATATACTGGCTGTAGTAGTCATGTGCGCGGTGTGTAAGCAAGTTCAGTGTTTTCTGTGAGGTTGAAATGATAGAGAGCTCATAAAGCTTATCTTATTCCTCCATCTCGTGCACTTTTTATTTATTTATTTCCCCCCAGTATTTTATTTACTGGCGTCATCATTCAGGCTTCAGACCAATAGAGAGGTGTCGCTGGGTAGGAATGGGTTTTGGCTAAAGCAGGTGAGTAAATGAAGTTCCAGGCTTGACAGAGGTGGCTGGAGGAGCTCTTAGTGAGTCACACTGAGATATTATCAGGGGGATGGTTGGGCTCACTTCAGCTTCCCTGCCGGTGAGCAGGAAAGTTATCAACCTCTTAGACATGCTCCTGTACCAGTACTGTGGCTATTCAGATCAGGCAGACACATCTTTTAATCTGTAGGAATGTTAATGTTCCAAATAGAGAGGAATTGTAACTGACTCTTATACAAGCTTGAACTTAGAGCATGCTTCTCCTGTGAGACTGCAGTTGCCATGATGTGTTCTAGGAAGGCTTACTATAGTTGCGCCCATGCCAGCCTCCCATGAAAGAAGCCACAATTGTGCCTACAGTGTTGGACAAGGAGGAAAAGAGTTCATCTTCTCCAGGACTGGCCATATACACCAGGACTATCTGACTGTTGGAATAGAGTTGAAGACTTTTCCTGCTGAACCCAGCACTGCAACTGTGCATCTACTGAAGGAAGCTCTCCACCAGCAAAATAATCAGGTGCTCAAGCCCTGCCGTCTAGATTCTTTTGTCCCACAGGGTGTTACTTTAATGTGGTGTACTCCCCTTTCCTCTAGGAGTAGGCGTCCCTGGGAGCCAGACTACTGTGAGTGTTGTTGCTTTTCTGGGTCTACCTGCCCAGTGAAATTGTCACACTCTAGACTGGTGTTGGGGGAATGTCTACAGGGGATCCAGTGATGTGACCTGTTCTCACATTTCCCAGCAGTGGATAGTAGCACCAGCTCTAATGGGGGTGGCAGGAGAGTGATGCAGACTCTGTGAAATTCCTTGGTTATTGATAGCTTTAATATATCATCTTTCTTGAATGCCAGTTATAGTAGTAATGAACTGGTCATGTGGACAGACTCAGGACCTCCTGGTTAGCTAGACTGGTGCAGACAGTGGTGATACCTAAGATTGCACAGCCATTTTTCTCCTTCCTGGGTGCAGTGTTACTCTACCAGGGTATGCTGTCATGGAGAGTGTGGGTTGGCCTCCAGCTAGGAGGTGGCACTTGTAAAAGAGTACTAGCTGTGGTAATAGCAGTGGGATTTTTGCTTGCCTTATGTTGTCCAGTGAGGATTCTCTGGTTTCTCAGGTAATGGGTGGGGCCAGGTAGCTCCCAAGTGATTCTGTCTTTTGTGTTAATTACCAGGGCAGGTGGTGGGGAAAGCCAGGTTAGGGCTGGGTCAGACAGATTTGCACTCTGATTCTCCATGTGAAGGGCAAGGCTCTGCTGAACAGAAGAGGTTGTGCAGGAAGTAATGAGTAGCAGGTAAGCCCCACAGTTCCCACGCACTTGGCAAGGCAGCTCCACTCCCACAGTGTTCCACTGGAAGCAGCAAGCTGAATTCCTGTTAGCCTGTAATCAAAACTTGACACTGCCAGGAGTCAATATTTCCCCAAGGAGATTGCAAATATGGCTTTCAGGCTACGGCCCTCCCTGTTCACTGCAAAGCCAGTGCCAGCTACTGCGCCTGCAGCTCCTGCACTCACAGCTCCTGCCCTCATGACTCCTGCACTTGCAGCCTGCTTTTCATTCTCCCCTACCGCAGCCCTGGCCAAAGAAGTTTGTCCTCACTCAAGGTTATATTGTGAAACCCCACTGGGAGCTTCTTTCAACCTACAACCACTGCCTTAACTTTTTGGCTGTCCTCTGCAGGATTCCCTGTGAGGAACAGTAAGGAATGGCTGCCCTCAATCCACACTGGGATCTGTGAGTGCACGTAAGGGCCTTCTCACCGCTACTTTTACTTTTATACTCCATGACCCTTCCCAAGTTGGTTCCTGAACTGTCTGGAGTTAGGGCCTTCCCCTGTTCCCTGGATTTTCAGGGTCCTCTGTGGGGGTGTATATCCCAGAGGCAAACTCTCACTTTCTCACACTCAGGGGACTCATAGACCTTCACCGGACGCAGTATAGGTTGCAGCCTCCTGCTTCCTTCAAAGGGTCCATAGATTTCTTCAGTTTTTCTGTTCAGTTACTGCATTGCTTCTGGGTTAAAAGATGTTACCCACTAAGGAACATGGTTATTACTCCAGGGAAATGAAGTTACTTTTGACCATAAATTTTTGACACTTGTATTCATTTTTGTTAATGCATTTGTCAGGTTTTAGTATCAGGTTGTGCTGACCTTATTAAAAAAATTCAAGAAGTGTTTCCTCTTTCTCTTTTTTTCTAAGAACTTTTGTGTAATATTGATTATGTCTTCATTGAATGTTTGATAGAATTCACCACTAAAAACATATGGGCCAGGAGTTTTCTTGGTGGGAAAATCTTTGATAATACATTTTATATCATAGATATTTAACTCTTCAGGTTTTCTGTTTCATCTTTTGTCAGTTTTGTTGTATTTTTTTCAAGACATTTGTACATTTCATGTAAATTGTCCTATTGGTTGGGATGATGTGATCATTATATTATCTTATTACAATTTTAATGTCTGCTGATGCTGTAGTGATAACCCTTCTCTCACTCCTGATATTGGTGATTTGTGTTCTCTTTTTCCTTGCTCAGTCTAGGTAAGGGTTTATCTTTTTGCTGATCTTACAAAGAACCAAATTTTGTTTTCATTAATTTATCAACACTAGTCATTCTTTATTATATAGGCTTTATATGATGTCTATAAACAGAATAAGATACTCCACAAGACAACAATTTGTGTGTGTATGTATTCCTCTAAATATACACACATACACACACATATATTCCGCTATTTATATTTATCCAGATAGCTACCATTTATGATTCTTTTCATTTCTTCCTGAAGATCTAAATTTTACTCTGGTATCATTACCCATCAGCCTAAAAAGTTGTCTACAATTTCTTACAGTCAGGCCTGCTGCTAACAAGCTGTTTTAGTTTTATTTAATCAAGAATCTTGAAGGATATAATTATTATATATATAAATTTGACTTAGTTTTTTTTTCTTATATCATCTTAACCCATTTATGCCAGAGGTTGCAAAATTTTTGTGTGAAAAATCAGACCTTGGTGATGACCTTGAGCCAGATATAAATAACTCCCACAAGCTTAGCATTCCAATAATGGCACACTAGGTGTAAATGGTTTAAATATAGTTCTGTTGTCTTCATATCCATTATTTCTGAGAAGGAGTTCATGTCATTGTAATTTTACTACACTTGTTATAAAGTGTCATTTTTCTCTGTCTACTTGTAAGATTTTGTCTTTATTGTTGGTTTCCGTCAATTTGAAAATTATGTTATGTTGGTACACTTTTCTTTCTATTTGTTCTCTTCAAGGTTAACTGAACATCTCCAAGTCTGTAAATTGACACCATTCACCAAAGTTGAGGAACTTTTGGCAATTATTTCTTCAAATGTCTTTCTCCTGTCCCCCTACTTGCCTTTTCAACTCCAATTTCATACATTTTAGATAAATTAATCTTGATCCATATATCTCTAAGATTAGTGTATTAGTTTGGGCCTGTTTTTAAGGTATATCTTTCAGTCCTAGACTATCGAGGAGGTTCTTTGTTATATTTTCTATTTTTCTATTGAGTTTCCTAACTTTTCCTTATTATGAGTGTATTATGTCATTGAATGTAGTAGTAAGAATTGTTCCAAATTCTTTGATAATTCCATCATTTAGGTCCTATTGAGACTGACCTCAGTATTTGGTTATTTTTATTGCAAATGGGTTATCTATTCCTGATATTTCAAATGTCAAGTAAGTTTTTTTTTTTTTCCCCCAGACATTGTTAATGTCCTGCTGTGGAGACTTTTTTTTATTTTTTAGTTCCTCTCAAGAGTTTTGTTGCTTTCTTTTAACCTGCAATTAGCTTGGTTGAACAATGTGCTATTTTTTAATCTACAAGTGACAGCTCAGATCTCAGTTCAGTTATTTTGGCCTTATCTGTGCAGCTTTGTGTCTACCCTACATGTGAATTGTTCAGTGGTCCTACTGGGACTTAGGCAGAATTTGCACAAACAGACCTGGGGCTCTTCTCATTCTCTCCTGTCTAGGACTACCCTCTCACCATGCAGCGGTTATGGCTGCTCTGGTTTCAGTCTATTTTAGGCCAGAGATGTGGCAGATTTTCTTTCAGAGCTTCAGCTGCCCTCCACCATGCTGTGACTATGGCCTTCCTTCAGGCCAAAGATGCAAAGAAGGAAAACTCATTCTGTGCTGTCCTTTCTTCCAAATTTTAAATCCCTTCCAAAATATGCCCACTGTTTTTTCACTCTCCAAAATCTCCTGGACACTGCATTTTTGCATTTTCCTGACTTTTTATTTTACCCGTGGGAGGGTTGGACTGCTGGGATCTTATTTTGACATAATGAAAGCAGAATCATCAGGAATAATTTTGTAAACCTTTTGAGAGTTTATAAAAAATAATTTATGACTCTTATATAAGAAAATATAAAATACATAGAATAACAATAATAAATATAATTTGTTACCTCAATACTTCAAAATGACAAATATATTTTGTATCAAGCTTATTATTTAAAAATTATATATAAATATATATTTAATATATGGAATATCTAAAATATTATAATATATGGGATATATAATATATTATATTACATATATCATATTATACATAATGTATATTATTCATAATATATAATATATGATGTTATATTATACATAATATATAATATGTATGATATAGTATATATTGCATATGTAATAATATACATATTATATAATATAATATATAATATATGATCATATATTGTATGATACATATATAATATAAAATAAACATAACATATTATATATAACATATTATATATGATATAATATATTATATATGGAATATATATTATATACTGGATATATAAATATATATAATATATGGGATAAAGAACATATTTTTAAACAAATATGGGATTTTGTTTTATATATATTTTGTAATATATTTTATCAACCTTTTAAAAGTGTTTTGGACTTTTTTTGTTGCCAGTAAATGCAGATATACTATCATAATTTACCTATCAATTTGCTGATCATTGCTTAATCAGGTTGTTTTAAATTTTCCTCATTTATAAGTTACATAACAGTAGATATCTTTATGTGGACAAACTAATAATATTTAAACAAAATTGAAGAAAATTTTTTCTAACATGCAAAATATGATCATATTTCAATAAATAAGCAAAAGAATAGTGAAAAATAAAATTGCTACCAATTTTACAAAAGTTCATGTATTTAGTCTTCATACCATTTAACCAATATGAACATCTTTAAAGCCTGATAACTGGCCAAAGAATGTGAACATAGATTATAAAATGCATACTGGAAAAAGCCACAATAATTACGCATTAGTAAAACAAATTTAAAAAAATAGAATTTCTGTACCCATTAAGTTGACAATTAAAATGAAAATCTTCAATTTGGAAAATGTGTAATGAGACAGAAATTCTTATGAATCACTGACGGGTATGCAAAATATCCTTTGTAAAGAACTTTAGCAAAATATGTTACAAGTCTTACAATATTTATTCCCTTTGACCTAGTTCCACTTCCTGGAATCAATCTTAAGAAAACAATCCTAAGTACAACATTTTGTTCAAAACATTTAAAAATAATAATAATTGTTTAGTTCTGTTAAATATAGAAAACAAATCTCAACATAATATTATAGGGACATTGAGCTAATTGATATGAAAAAATGCAGAAATGAATAACAATTTTGACAAAATTACTTCAATAGTTAAAAAATGCTTATATTTTAATAAAAAGTGAGTAAAGTACAATTCAAATTCTATATATAGAATATGAGATAACCTATTATAAAAACAATATATATAGATAATAACTAGATGAGAGTTTACAAAAATACCTGTATTTGAGCACTAGTGTGAAAAGTAGCAATTATATTAACAATTATTTCTTTTTTCCACAATAAGGATATATTAGGTTTGTAATTTGAAAGTAACCTTTATTTTCAGTTTTATGTGATTTCTTGTTTCATTAATTTGACAGTATGTTTTTAAATGTTCTAATGTACACATGGGGCATAGCCCCTAGATTCAGAAATTAGATAAGGATGCTTGTTAGCTCCACTATTACTCAACACTGTTATGGATACCTTACACAATAAAATAAGAAAAGGAAAAGAAAGATGATGTTTAAATATTATAAAGAAAGAGTAAAAAAAATTTGCAGATTATCTGATATCTATATAAAATTGGAGCCAAATTTAATACAACAGAAACAGAAAAAGTCAAGAAGAGAATTTGGTGCTCTGTGTGAGATAAACATATCGATAGTTCTTTCTGTATTGTACCAACATACAGTAGGAAAATGGGAAGACAATCACATCCACATATATAACTCTCTATAAATGAAACTAATGAAAGTGTTCAGGACCTAGAAATGAAATAAATGTTAATGAATTACTAAATAGCTAAGCAAATGGAGATACGTTTCATGTTTTTTAACGAGAGAAAATTGTAATAATAATGAAAATAGTGTTAGTTAACTATATACTAGGCACCTTTATGTGTGGTCATACAGCACTCAGTTTATACTTGTAATATTTTCCATGAGTCTTGTGCTATTAATTTTACCATTTTATGCATATAAAGTTGAGAAACAGTAACCTGCGTGGCCCGAGCCATTCCTGCAAGGTGCTTGTTTTTTGTTTTTGTTTTTATTTTTTTGAGATGGAATCTTGCCCTGTCACCCAGGCTGGAGTGCAATAGTGCGATCCTGGCTCACTGCAACTTCCGCCTCCCGGGTTCAAATAATTCTCCTGCCTCAGCCGCCCGAGTAGCTGGGATTACAGGCACCTGCCACCATGCCCGGCTAATTTTTTTGTGTCTTTAGTAGAGACAGTGTTTTACCATGTCCTGACCTTGTGATCCGCCCACCTCTGCCTCCCAAAGTGCTGGGATTACAGGCATGCGCCACGGCGCCCTGTTGGTACTTGGTTTTAAATGTAGCTCCCAATAGAATATTTTAATAAAATGTTGAATATAAAATGTATCTTAAATAAAAATGGCGCTAATACATACAGGACTATTTTGAAAACAATACAAATTTTGAAAAACTATAATCAAATAAGTAATGTTGGAAGAAAAGGGACAATTTTGTCAATGAGATAAAATAGGAAATTTAGTTTTTGTTTCAATCTCAAGAGTGAGGAAAGGTGAACTATTCACAGTGGATGCTGTGCCAGTTTCCATCTCTATGATATAAATAACATTAGACATATCACAAAATATATGTAAAATAAATTCCATATAGACCAAATAACTAAATTTGAAAGATTATGAAGTGTTACAATTATTCTATATTAGAAAGATCTTTCTAAATAGGACATAAAACTCGGAAGTCCCTCGAATAAAACTTCCTGTTTTGACTAAATATAACTGAACACCCTCTTCGTGAAAAAGATACCTTCAAATTCAAAATCAAGCGAAAAATTAATTTATTAACATATCTTGAATATATACAAATATCCCGTTAATCACTAGAGAGGTAGAAAGAAAGGAAATAAAATGCAATTTTCAGAAGAGGAAATACAAATAGCTAAGACATACATGAGAAGACACTCAGTCCCGCTGACAATCAGGAACATACAAAATAAAAGAGCTTCTTTCTGTTTCTCCATAAGAAGAATGAACAAAACGAAAGAAGAAAAGTTAATGTCAAATGTGGGTAATATTGTGGAAAAGATGACAACTGGATTGTAACAATTTAATTTTTTGATGACAATTTAGCAGTATGTATTGAAACTCTCAAGTTGTGTGCTGTTGGACTAAGCAATACTACTTCAAAAAAATTGTCTTAGATAAATACATCCTTATATCTATGTAATAGTAGAATTTGGACACAATCTAAAAAAGACATCAAAAGCAAATTTCTTCAGTAATAATAATACATCATTATCATGGAATACACTGTAGCAACTAAAAAGTATGAGGCATATATGAACCTTTTTAATGTCAAAATAAGCCAAGGGATATTTTAAAATAAGACAAGCATGTCTCAGAGAAGATGGTATAGTAGCATCCCATTTAAGTAAAACTAAACACTAACCTAACTTCTTGTCATCTGCCATCCTGCCACCCCCAAATATTGCTGCCTATATGTACATATTAAGCTTGTCAATTTGGTTGTAGTCTCTTTCATATGCAAGTCTTTTGGAAAGTTCCCATGTTAAGCATCCTCTGTTGGCTCAGGCAAATCAGCTCAGTTTCCAAACTTACAGATCCCACTCAGCAAAACAAAAGTCTTTGTGGTTGATCAAATAAAAATGCCAACTAAAAGAAGCAGTGTTCAAAATATTATATTTGTTATGGTTCCAAATATTTATTTTGCATTGCTTCATTTTCTGATAATCAGAACAATTTTACCACAGCTTTACTTTGAATGTATGCCCTTTATTCCTTGGCTCCACAGAGGCTGTACAGGCACTTTAAAGAGGAATGCAGGCATAGTGGGATATTGTAGTTCCCAGCATTTTGCCTGATGTGTCACCCTTCCTTTCTAATAATTCAGTCATGTTTCGGAGAACTGATGGCTTCAACTTTAAATATAATATATTAATTTGAGGACAATTCTTTATATCACTTACAGATATTTTTCCTTTTTAAACAACTTAAAATATCAACAAATGGTTAAAAAATAAGTGTTAGTCTTTGTCTTTGGGCTCATATTTATAAACACTTCCAAAGACCTCGTTGAAATTATGTGTCAACAATGCATACTCTTCTTGCATTTCAGTTCCTAGAGCTCAAACACACCTACCTCTTAAATGAACTGTCTTTGTGACCTTGGCGAAGTTACTCAACATCTTTGGTCCTCATTTTTCTCTTTGGAAGGTTCAAACATCTAAAAATACAACTGAGGTTTCTTCTACCTCAAATAAGGCTGTAAGTGAGTAAGTCCAAGAATCAGTATAATTTTATGTCTATGACTGAATTATAATAGCAATAATTAAAATTCATTTAAAAGAAACAAGAATACAAATAACTCAATGCAAAGTTACTTATTTTTTAAAGGTCTGTGACTTATCAATACAACATAAGTGGGACCAATATTTGCGTGTGTCTCAGATATTTTATTTGATATACACCAAAAGATAGTTTGAACTTCATTAACATGTGAGAAAAAGTCAATAGCGTAAGATGGGTCTCGTTAGGTGACTTCTTGGATACCAATCAGCATTTCAATTGTCTTACAGATATCAACCAGTTAACATTGTTTATACAATGTGGAATAATTACCACATTAGAGTGTTACAACTTCACATATGTAGGAATAATTAATCTATTATACTTTCTACATAAAGGCGTGCCTTTTATTTAGCTTGTCATTAAAACGGGGCATTCTAAAAAGAACTCCTTGGAAGAAATTGGGAGCTAGGGGTGAACATAGATTGAAAGTACAGTGGTGAGATATACCAGATAGTTGTAATGCATGTGTATAACTTAGAGGGACACAAGCCTTTCCATAACACCATAGAAAATCTCTGACTATGGGCTGATGTTTTGTTCAGAGCAAGTTGAGAAAGAAAGCCTTCTGCTACAAAAGCCTAGAATTTGTTGGATTTCTGACCAATGTATAGGTGTATTAACCCATTAATGGATTTATTAAATGGAAATAGGTAAGGGATGCCAATCCCTGCATCCCATTTAACAAATTTCAACCTATGGGCTTGGGATATATGTTTTAAAGGGAGTACAAGATGAGCTAAAAGAACCCTACCCTGGTATTATTAAATGATGAGGGCTCAGGAAACCTTGTGAATATTTATATGTAGACCAATATAGTTAAATAAAAAGGTGAGTGAATAAGGAGTGAAAACCTGCCTGAGGTTGAGTGGGACGATCTTCATCAATAGATCTAATTTTAACTCTGCAACCTTTTATTGAATGGATTCACCATCACCAGCAAAGAGAGGCAGGGGAGGGGTGAGGCAGAGGTCTCCATATTTGCCAGACCACAAATACCTTACTGAATCTAAACTTTTTAAAGACACAGTGAGGGCTGGTCATAGCCAAGAGACATGGAAACTGGATATTCTAAGGGTATGTGTTTTTTTGTATTTGATAAAATGCTGATTATTTGAATCAAGATCTTTAACAAGTTCTTGACATCATGTGTTGGAGACAATTGTTCTTTATTCCTGTTTCTCTTGCCTCATATTAATGTTTTGTGTATGAACTTTTTTTAAATGATGATCTGAACACTTTTGAAGAGCCCTTGTCACTTCCAGGTGGTTGAAAGGGCAGGATGTGTGCAGCATGGGTGGCATGTTGTGCCAGTGTCCTCGCTTGTTGGACAATTATAAGCTGTGACCATCTAGTCCCACCATCCAGAGAGGTGAATCCTTACCTCTGTGCTGTCAAAGCCTCCTTCTGAGCATTCAGGTGAGTACAAATTAGCACACATCTGTGAAGAATGTGTACTCAAGGCAGGGGACAGAGCATCTGAAAGGATTAGAGTGAACAAGGACTAACACTCCTGTGGGGAGATTAGTGGATGTCAGGGGCTGGAAGGAGGAGGAGGAGGGAGTGGCTGCCAATGCATACTGGTTTCTTTTAGGGTGATGAAAATGTTCTAAAATTAGATGTGGTGAGGGTCGCACAAATATAAGTTAAAACCCAGTGAATTATATATTTTAAAATGATAAACTTTATGCTACATGAATTATATCTCAATAAAACCTTTTCTAACATGCTGTGATTTCTAAGAAAAATTGGAGTGCCTATATTAATATCAGAAAAAGTGTATTTCAGTGCAAAAAATATGTTCAGGCATAAAAAGGTAAATTCATAATAATAAATCTGTTGATTCATCAAGTGCATATAATGTATCTAATAACACATTTCAAAACACATGAAGAAAAACTGATAAAATTGCTAAGAAAAGCAGACAAATTTAAAACTATTGTCAGATAATTCAGTACCATCTATGTAATAATTTATAGAATAAGCAGCCATAACATCAGGAGTAATAAAGATTTAAATAACATAATCAACCAAATAGACCAAATTAATATTTATAAAATATTTCTACCCAACAATGGCAGAATGCACATTCTTTTGAAATGTACATGGTACAGTCACTGGGATAGACCATATTCTGGGCCCTAAAACAAGCTTTATATTTAAAAGAATTTATGTCATATCAAATAGGCTATCTGAACATCATGGCATTAAATCAGAAATCAATAATAGAGAGATATATTTAAAAATCTCCAAATATTTGGGAGTTAGGTAACACATTCTGTAAGAAAAAATTGAAAGAGAAATTAGAATGTATTTTTATCAGCATGAAAATGCAAACAGAAGATATAAAAAAAAGTTTGAGATACAGCTAAAGTAGCATTTGAGGAAAACTTATAGCCCTGAACAACTTTGCTAGAAAATAAAAGAAGTCTAAGCTTAGTGATATTAGCTTGACCTTAAGAAACTATAAAAAGAAAAGTAAATAAAGCCCAGGAGCAGAAGAAATGAAACAGTATGGATCAGAGTAGAAATCAATGAAATAAAACAGGGAAACAATAGAGAAAAATGAGAGAAATGAAAGTCAGGTCTGATTAATCTCTACCTAGAGTGATGAGGAAAATAGCAAGAAGACACAAATTGGCAATATTAGAAATACAAGAGGTAGACAGATACTATGGAGTTTAGAGATTTAAAAAAAATGATAAGAGAACAATATGTACAACATTATGCCAATAAATTTGAAAATTTATGTGAAGTGGGTAAACATTTTGAAAGACATTAACAACCAACTTCACTCAAACAGAAATATGTAACCTGAATTTCCCTGTATCTGTTAAGGAAAATCAATTTTTAATAAAAGCAAAAGGAAAACAAACAAAAACTTCCCACAAAGAAAACTCCAAACCCAGGTAGCTTCAAAAATTTGGGAAAATATATGGCTTTTAAGTAAGAAATAACACAAATTCTGCATACACGCCTCCAAAATATTAAAGAGGAGGGAATATGTCTCAACTTATTCTATGAAGATGATATATCCCTGATACAAAATATAGACAAAGCTGTCTCAAACAAAAAAGAGAAAGCAAAAAAGGAAAGAAGGAAAAAAAAACTATGAACAAAAAAGGCACAAAAATACAGATACAAAAATTCTAAACATATTTTTAATAAGTTAAATATACCAAATAAATAGGATAATAAATAATGATGTTTTTCCTAGGCTTCCAACTTTAGTTAACTTTCGAAAATTAATTAATCAATGTAATACACAATATTAACAAGCTAATCTGATGCACATCTCAATCAATGATGACAGGAATTTGGCAAAATATCACATTCATTACTGTTATAATCTGTAAACAAACCAGAAAGAAATAAACTTAGTCTGATGGAGTATACCTGTGAATAAACATGTAGCTGGCATTATACTTAACAGTGAAAGGTGAATACTTTCACTTTAAGATTTGAGAAAAAAAAGACAGGTAGGTTTGTTCTCACAACTTTCATTCAATATTAGATTGAAGGTTACTTATCTGTACCATACGGCAAGAAAAATAAAGAAAAGGTTTTCAAATTGCAAAGTAAGAAGTAAGACTCACTTTATTCCCAATGTGAGTGTCTATATAGGAAGTCCTATAGAATCTAGGAAAAAACTACTATAACATATATATTTAGTTAGAGGACATAAGATCAATTATAGATTAATTATAAATTCATATGTTAATACTAACACAAGATAATTGCAAATTAAAATGTAGAAAACAATACCATTTATAAAAACATAAACAGATTTAAAAATTATAGATAATGAATTTGCTCAAGGGCTAGATACTGAAAACTACAAAATATTGCTGAGAGAAATAGAACAATATCTAAATGTATGGAGAGTTATACCATGTTCATGGTTCAGAATACTTGATATTGTTAAGATGTCAATTATCCCCATATGCACTTGTAGATTGATGTTCAGTCCTAATCAAAATCCTAGCTGGCTTTAATTATTTTTGTGTGTGTGAAAATTGGCAAGTCAATTCTAAAATTCAGAGGAAATGTAAAGGCCAAAATAACCTAAGAAAAAAACAAAGTTGAAGGACTTATAGTGTTTGACTTCATGACTGATTATAAGTCTAAGGTAATAAAAACTGTGTGGTATTGGTGTCATGATACAAAATTAGATTAATGAAACATAATTATGAATTTCAAAATAGATGTGCATATATGGTCAATTAATTCTTGATAAAAGTGAAAAAGCAATTTAATCAAGAAAATTATTATTTCAGTAAATGTTGCTGACAATTTGATATTCGTCTACAAAAATGGACTTTGATACACAGAAATGATACAAACTCTTGGAAAAATATCTCAGTAATTTCTTAAAATAAATGTTACACAGGGATGCACCATATAACCCAGCCATTCTCATCTTAGAAATTTTTCTAAGATAAATGAAAACATGTGAATGTTGTAAGGGGGTATAATAGTCTGTTTTCACACTGCTATAAAGAAATACCTGAGACTGGGTAATTTATAATGGAAAGAGGTTTAATTGACTCAGTTCCACATGGAAGGGGAGGCCTCAGAAAACTTACAATCATAAGAGAAGGGGAAGCAGGCACCTTCTTCACAACACGGTAAGAGAGAGAAGGGAAAGCAAATGGGGACGAGCCCCTTATAAAGCCATCAGATCTCGTGAGGACACAATCACTATCATGAGAATGGTATGGGGGAACTGCCTCCATAATCCAATCACCTTCCTCCCTCAACATATGGAGATTACAGGCTCTTCCCTCAACACATGGGGATTTCAATTCAAGAAAAGATTTGCATGGGGACACAGAGCCAAACCATATTAAGGGGCAAGAGAAAACTTTTGGATGTTATAGATATGCTCATTATCTTATTTGTGGTGATGCATTCATTGGTGTGTACATATGTTGAAATGTATTAAATATTTCACCTTAAACATTGCATGTTAATTATACTTCAGTAGAGTTATTTTGAAAAATGATACATAATGGGGGATATATTTTAGGTTTAAAACTTATGTACAAAATGAAAGTATACAAGTTTAACCAAAGTAACATAGTAAAAGATATAGAACCTTCTATTAAATATTTCACATGCCTAATTTCATTTAGATTTTCATTAGTGCTTTGATGTAGATAGTATTATTTTATTTTATAACAGAATAATTTGAAGCTTATGTGTTAAAATGGTTATTGGGAAGAGAAGTATGGTTATGAAGGGTTAAAATGATTATTGGGAGGAGAAAAAGAGGGTTATAAAGAAAGATTTTGCTGTGGTAACTACTATGCTTGCTTGAGGGTGATTAGGGATTTTTTTTATTGACTTTAATTATAGACCTACATATAGTATGAGGGCTTGCATTTACTAATGAAGTCTTAAATTACTTAAAACTTAGAGAAATAGTACTTACAGTGATGGAACAGATACACTAGTATTTTGCAATAATCTGTGTCTATTTGATTGGACTGGGTTCTGTTCTTTGTACTTTGGGAAATATCAGTGAACTTGAGTTTCTCCAATGGAGGTGATCACAGTGATGAATGACTTGGCTTCTGCACAGCAAAAAGCATGATCATCAGAGTGAGCAAACAACCTACAGAATGGGAGAGCATTTGTGCAATCTATCCATTTGACAAAAGTCTAAGATCCAAAGTTTATGAGGAACTTAAACAAATTTACAAGAAAAAAACAAACGACCCCATTAAAAAGTGAGCAAAGGACATGAACAGACACTTCTCCAAAGAAGACATTCATGCAGCCAACAAACAGATGGAAAAAGCTAAACATCACTAGTCATTAGAGAAATCCAAATTAAAACCACAATGAGATGCCATCTCATGCCAGTCAGAATGGTGATTATTAAAAAGTCAATAAACAACAGATGCTGGCGAGATTGTCGAGAAAAAGGAACACTTTTACATTGTTGGTGGGAATGTAAATTGGTTCAAACATTGTGGAAGACAGTGTGGTGATTCCTTAAAGACCTAGAAGCAGAAATACCATTTGACTCAGTAATCCCTTTACTGGGTATCTACACAAAGAAATATAAATCGTTTCATTATAAAGATACATGCATGTGTATGTTCATTACAGCACCAATTACAATAGCAAAGACATGGAATCAATCCAAAAGGCAATCAATGATAGACTAGATTAAAAAAAAAAAAAAGTAGTACATGTATGCCATGGAATACTATGCAGCCATAAAAGGAAGGAGATCATGTTCTTTGCAGGGTCATGGATGGAGCTGAAAGCCCTTACTTTCAGCAAACTAACAGAGGAACAGAAAGCCAAACACTGCATATTCTCACTTATAAGTGAGAGCAGAATGATGAGAATACATGGACACATTAGGGGGATCAACAATGGGGCCTGTTGTGGGGGTGGAGGGAGGGAGAGCATCAGAAGAATAGTTAATGGATATTGGGCTTAATACCTAGGTGATGGTTTGTGATATGGTTAGGCTTTTTGTCCCCATCCAAATCTTATCTTGAATTGTAATCCCTATAATCACCAAGTGTCTAGGGAGATACCTAGTAGGGGGTGATTAAATCATGGGGGCGGTTTCCCCCATGCTGTCGTCAAGGTAATGAGTGAGTTCTCAAGAGATCTGATGATTTTATAAGGGGATCTTCCCCCTTTGCTGGCCATGCTCTAGATTGCTGTCATGTAAGATGTGCCTCTTTCCCTTCCACCATTATTTTAAGTTTCCTGAGGCCTCTCCAGCCCTGTGGAACTGTGCGTCAATTAAACTTCTTTTTCTTTATAAATTACGCAGTCTCTGGTATGTCTTTATAGCAATGTGAAAATGGATTAAATACAGGTTGATCTGTGTAGGAAACCACCATGGCACACATTTACTTATGTCAAACTTGCATATCCTGCATATGTACCTTGGAACTTAAAATAAAATTGATTAATAAAAGGAAAATGTAATTGTATGAAGATACAATGTTATTGAGCCCCAGTAAGAGAACTATTGGCACAATCATAATTTAATATCTTAATTACTGTTAAATGATACAATACCATAGTTCTCCTGGGCAGCTCCAAAGGTAAGGATTAAGCCTTGAACAGGCAGATTGAATATGAAAAGGTTCCCCTGCTGACACAGTAAAATGGAAAAATGTGTTTGTTTTTCATGGGTGGTGCTTGCAGTGGCTGGATGGCACCATAGAGAAGATCCTAACATTGGGCTTATTTTGAATATGTAACTTTTAAGGTCCTTCTCTACTCAATAAAATAAAAATAAAAGAGAAACAAACAACTTTCACAATCAGTATGAATGTATAGGTAAGTATACATAAGGAGAGAGTAATGAGTGATACATGAAGTAAGTAAAAATAGTCAAATTTATCAAGTGTTTAATATTGATCAAGGAATCATACATAATATCAGCTGATCTTTACTGCCACTCTATCATATAGATATTATTTGTGTCTTCCATTATTTATAAGAGAAATGAGGGTAAGAAAATTTAAGTAACTTGTCCAAGAATACACAGTTAACAAGTAGTGGTATCGGGTTTTGAACCCGGATCTTCCTGAGTTCATATACAGAGCTCTGAATTAACATAATACATTAGGAATTTGTTGATGAGTGTATGGATTTCTTGGTAAATTTGAGTTTCCATGAATGTTTATCCCTCATATATAATGTAATTGAAATGAAGCACTTAGGGAAACTAGTAATTCTTGGCTACCATGATGATGGAAGCACTCAAGAGTCTGTTATTTGGATTAGCCCTTAAGGAATAACCTGAACAAAACACAACTTTGAAAGGTATAAGGCCAATAGACTACAACATTGATATTGCAGAGGGATGAGGAGTGACCCTGAAAAATTTGCTGACCTTAGATTTTTCTTGTTCTTTTTTTTGTTTTTTTGAGACGGAGTCTTGTTCTGTCGCCCAGGCTGGAGCGCAGTGCCCGGATCTCAGCTCACTGCAAGCTCTGCCTCCTGGGTTTACGCCATTCTCCTGCCTCAGCCTCCCGAGTAGCTGGGACTACAGGCGCCTGCCACCTCACCTGGTTAGATTTTTGCATTTTTTAGTAGAGACGGGGTTTCACCGTGTTAGCCAGGATGGTCTTGATCTTCTGACCTCGTGATCCGCCCGTTTCAACCTCCCAAAGTGCTGGGATTACAGGCTTGAGCCACTGCGCCCAGCCATTTTTCTTGTTCTTGAATGAAGGAATGTAGATGTTGGCCTGGTGTCTATAAATTGGTTTATATCTAAAAACACTGGCCCATTGGGGTTATGTTAAGCAAAATACAGACGTGATAAAAACAAGATTTCAAATGATACACATCACCATTTTTCACATTCCTATATACTGGTAGTATGTAGAAAATATTTTATTTTATTTTTTATTTATTTATTTATTTATTTTTTTATTATACTTTAAGTTCTAGGGTACATGTGCATAACGTGCAGGTTACATATGTATACATGTGCCATGTTGGTGTGCTGCACCCATCAACTCGTCAGCACCCATCAATTCATCATTTATATCAGGTATAACTCCCCAATGCAGTCCCTCCCCCCTCCCCCCTCCCCATGATAGGCCCCAGTGTGTGATGTTCCCCTTCCCGAGTCCAAGTGAGCTCATTGTTCAGTTCCCACCTATGAGTGAGAACATGCGGTGTTTGGTTTTCTCTTCTTGTGATAATTTGCTAAGAATGATGGTTTCCAGCTGCATCCATGTCTCTACAAAGGACGCAAACTCATCCTTTTTTATGGCTGCATAGTATTCCATGGTGTATATGTGCCACATTTTCTTAATCCAGTCTGTCACTGATGGACATTTGGGTTGATTCCAAGTCTTTGCTATTGTGAATAGTGCCGCAATAAACATACGTGTGCATGTGTCTTTGTAGTAGCATAATTTATAATCCTTTGGGTATATACCCAGTAGTGGGATGGCTGGGTCATATGGTACATCTAGTTCTAGATCCTTGAGGAATCGCCATACTGTTTTCCATAATGGTTGAACTAGTTTACAATCCCACCAACAGTGTAAAAGTGTTCCTATTTCTCCACATCCTCTCCAACACCTATTGTTTCCTGATTTTTTAATGATTGCCATTCTAACTGGTGTGAGATGGTATCTCATTGTGGTTTTGATTTGCATTTCTCTGTAGAAAATATTTTAAATGGTGTTGTGTATACTTGCCATTAGAAAAATCTGTGCTCAGGGACTCCAGATTCCAAAGTAATTGGGCAGTAGAAGAAATTAAAGAAGTTTCAAAAATCAGGAAAGGAAGCAGAAGGAATTTTTTTAAAGCCTCATATTAAAACTCTGGGAAGGCTACTTTATGTTGGTATTTTTCTTAGAGAATAAAATAATTTTAGGGTTGGAGAAGTTATTGACCTGCCGAGGCTGGGATCCCCTAAAAACCTTGACCAACCTCAGTTTGATCATCAAGAGGTCCCCACTTCTCAAGGCTACCCATCTATCAAGAAGAGATGCCCAGCTATCTACAAAATTCATGTTCCCCTTCTTCCATAGAAGAGGAATTCTGGCTCTGTATATGGCTGCTTGGTTCATTGTCATATCCTGGCCTCCCCTTCAGTCAGTTGTGGCCATCTGACTATGCTATTTCCCAAGTAAAGTAAACTGAAGAGATGTGTGCTGCTTCTGAGTCTGAGATGGAAGACATTTGAGGTATTGATGATAGATAGTGATAGAAAGGGAAGTGGAAAACACTTCTTCCTGCCAAAGTTCAGTTTAATTTGTATTTGTAAGTAGAAAAGAGGAGATATCACCTACAGACCCTTTGGCAAGTCTGCTAGCCCTCTGAAAGATTTAATATTCTTTTTCAGACTTTTGAGCATCTCAATTTCTCTCCCTGCATTAAACAATTATTGCAAAATAATTAATTTCTATTTTGGTAATGTGGGCATACTTATATTTATTTTACTATTGTCCCAAGTATGATGTTGCATAACAGCCACAGGGGCTGCACTTGCTCCACAGATGGTTTGTGCTAGAGGGTGACCAGATGGAAGGCAAAATAATAATAATAATAATAATAATAATAATAATAATAATAATAATAATAAAGGAGTGACTCAGATTCTTCTTCACCCCTCTCAAAAGACAAAATTGCAACAAATTTAGATCTAAATGGCTTTTATGCAGAATTTATAATTCAGGACAGCCTCCATTTTACAAAATAGAATGATACCTCTCATGGGGCAGTGGCAGAACAGTGAGGTTTGTAAGCAGTGAACAAGGAAAGAGAATAATAGAAAACAAAAGCTGATTGGTTAACATCAAATTATTTCAGTTTTCTTTTTGTAAGGGTTAAAGCAGACAGAACTTTCTTAATACTTGGACTCAGGTAGACTGGAGTCTCCTGTTTTCAAGGAAACCATTCTGTTTAGGGATCTATCTACTTCCTTAAAGCTTCAGTTGGATCATGTGGCATTTAGCATGAGTGGCTCCATTTTGGTCTGGTCTGTTGGGGCCTAGTGCAGGAGCTCAGTTCCACGCAATGGCCTCCTCCTGTGCCCCAATTAAACAAATTTTGCCAATTAACTGTATTTCTTCTGGAGAATATGGTTAGATATATGTATATTTTAATATTGTCCCTAACGTGATATAGCCTAGAGGCTCCAGAGGCCACATTTACTCCACAGAAGAGGAGGAGTTATGCTAAAAGGCAAAAAGATGGAAAGCAAAATTTAAAAATAATAATAATTAAAAAGTGGCCCAGATTCCTCTTCATCCCAAATTGCTGAGAAGCGGGGTGATAGAACACTTGCCTCTGCATGAGTCTGCACAACTGTCTGCTAACTACCAGTGAGAGATAACTCTCATAGCACACTTGCTTAATTTCATGTATTCAGGGATGACCCCAAATTGTTCAAAATGGCAGAAACATGAAACTGAATTTTGCGTCACTGAAACAAGAACTGCATTACCGCAAATTTATTTTTAATTTTTCAAGATTCTGAGAAATGCAAAGTATAAATGAAGGAAGAAAATGGCATTTAATTGAATTGAACTTTTATTTTGATAAAATGGCAGAAAGCCTAAGTAGAAGCAGGGGCCTAAGTAGAAGCAGGGCCTTGTATAAAAGTAATCTACCTCCATCTGCAGCTGACTTTGCTAGGAGGAATACACAGAGAAGTCTGGCATCCTTAGAAATGTGCTGTTGTGACAGTTATCTGAATAACTAAACATACTGGAATCTCCACCAAACACAGTTCAGGTGGCTAATGCTAACAGTTATAGAGTTACCTATAGGGAGAAACTAATGACCATCTCAACCCAAATAACGAATACTGATAATAACAAGAGTAACACATCAGCTGGCATTTACGAGTGTGTATCCCTACTGTGCTCCTTCTTGAGGATGTTGATTATCATGCCATTAACTTAGAAGAACTCAAAATCTCAGGTTGTAGTGGTCAGGCTTCCTAGATTTACATTTATCTAATTTACATTATCTCATTTCATGATCTTTAACCATTCTATTGCCTAGAAAGAAAAACTCCTCAGATCAAATAATTTGACTTTGTTACAATCGTTAAGAACAAACAAATAACAAAAGAATTGTCCCTCACTTGTCTTTGCAGCAGGCAATGGGTATAACACATGCCTTCTTTTCCAGCTTTTAGAATTCCAGCCCTAATTTAGTAGTAGGTGCTTCTCAAAGCATCAGCCTTACCTGGAAACCCATTAGACACACATATTCTCAGGGCTCCACCTTGGATCTACTGGATAAGAAACTCTGGGAATGTTTTTGTGCTGTAATGAGGCCTCCAGGTCATTCTGATTGACCCTCAACTCTGAGAACTGCTGTGATAGCCTGATGCTTACGAAATGCTATGATGATTTAAGACTCACAAAAATGTATGGGCAGCTTTTAAAATACCACATCTAGGTAAGCAGACTGCTTATCTACACTTATCTCTCAAAATGAAATAATGTTTTTTCCCTTTTAATTACCCATGAGTCCTTCTAAGAAGACTAGGGAGTAGAGGGGAAGAATAATGAAACTAGCATTTATTTAATGCCTGGTATCTGCCCACCACTGTCCTGAGCTTTTCCAGTTCCGTATCTCTAATCTTTGTGAACAACTATGTGAAACGATCAGCCTTAATCTTATTTCAAAGATCAGGAACCTGAGGGATTGCAGCTTATCCAAATGGCAGAGCTGGTGTGTTTGTTTTCTGTGGTCAAAACTCAAATGCTTAACATATGGGTAATATAAGTAAGTGAAATAAAACCTAGAGTAAATGAGAAAAGATACAAATTTCATGGTAAAGGACAACTGATCCTCAGCACTGATTTTCAGGAAAGATAGAGCAAGTGGGGAATGACATCTTTTAAAGACAGCAGCTGTTTCTCAGTTCTTCCAAGTTGTGGCCAAAATATGCACCCAATGTTGTCTTATTAGATTTTTTTTCTCCCAGGGAAGCCTAAAATTAAGATTTGAACCTAAAATCTCCTGATATTTAATGATGACATATGAACGACGTGCATGAAAAGCATTTTGAATAACAAACTAAACACATCTGCTAGTTGAGTTTGGCCAGGTAGTGACCCCGATATACTGTAATGTCAAAAACAGCCTGCTTGCCCCCAAAAGCCTATTTCTTTCTGGTGTCTCTGCTGAATTCCAGCTTTATATAAATAGTATTGAAGATCTCTACCCCTGGTATTTATTTTAGCATTTGTTCAGGCCAATGTGTCTAGTATTTTACCCCTTGGGGAAGAAATATAGACTTCTATGTCTAACAAAGCTCACTAGTCTCAGTATATCAGAGGTGGTGAGGCTGCTGTCATGGGGCAGTGCATCTCAGGGGATCCCCTCTCAAGTCCCTGGACCTGCAGGGTATTTGTACTGGGGTGAAGGTCTCCACACTGGCAGGACACAGGCCTGTCTCCGTGTCAACTAGCAGGAGCAGCAATCAATATTTCTGTAATTACTAAGCCTCCTCTTTGGCATAGCTAAAAAGGTAATTCAATCGTGTGCTAGTTCTGCAAACAGAGCTTTTCTAAATTCTTCTTTTTATCCTCCTGTACATATTTATTAGAACATTTTGGACGGATCCATGCAAACTGACTGAGAGTAACCGGCAGAATGAGCCCCACGGATGCCTGCTCTCCCCAGACTATCAAACCATCAGCGGAGACTGGACAGGTCCTGATGAAATAAATGTTGGCTGCTGACTCGTCCAATTTTGCTGCACTCCTTTGTGTCACTGGCACAGCCTTGTCCAAGATTGAGATATTTGCAAACTGTCATCTTTCATAAATATCTGCCTTGAGTGACAATTTCTCCCTCCAACACTTCTCTTTGAAATGCACCTGGCTGGCTCCTAGCCCGAGGAATTTCATTGCTTGTGATGGGTGATTAGCAAAGGGATGCTTCTTCCTCCTGGTGCCTGCCTCTTCTCTTCTGCTCCCCTTCTATGTCCCACCCTCCTCACATCCCCGATTCCATCCTTTCCTTCCCACCTTTTCCGGGAAGGCCTGAGTCATAGTTCTGACAAACTACGTCCTGCTAAAGACAGCAAATTTGTCAGAAGTGTTATGAGTCCACTACGAAACATACTTTTATTCGACTTGCCAAAATTACAGTGATTAACAACCAACCAGAAGTTTGTCAAAGCTTTTCAAATGAGTTTAACGTCCTCTTAACGCACAATCCTCTAAAATCTCCAGGAGGGATCTCACAATGTTAATATGCTTACAAAAGTGGATATGGCCTTTTTAAATGCCCTTTGGCTCTAACCTCCAACAGCAATGGAAACAGCAATGTTCAAATGACAAAGTTAGTAACTATATTCATTATCATTTCCATAGCTTGTTTTTTTAAAAAGGATTGATTTAAGAGCCCCCTGAAGCAGGCAATACCACCACTACACAAATGAATCAATATGCTTGCACATAAATGTTGGAATTAATATAAGCACTGAGTTATCAAATTCAAATCTCCAACTGGAAAAGGATCACTACATTAAATGGAATTACCCCTTATTAGAAATGAATATGTAGAGATTATAGGATAATCAACATTCTCAGTTCCTAATGTATCTGATCAGATTTCTCATGCATAATTTATCTGAAAGAGATTTAATATCCTAATGTAGGATTATTTTTATAAATTTGAATGGAAGACATTTTAATCAGTAAGATTAAGAGAAATTCTTATTTAAGGTAAAATCTTGGTAGATTTTTAATGCCCGTAAATACTATAATTTCACATGTAAAACCTTTAACAACCTTATTTTGCTGCATTATTTTTTCAGTTTTTCAATCTAGTATCAACTGAAAATTATTTTAAATCTAGCACTCAATGAATAAATTCTCTCTCTAGGTGATATGAAAATGTATCCTAGAAACAAAAATGCAGTTTTGTTCAGTGTACGGACAGTATGTCTTAGCATTTCTGATTTTCATTGCAAAGCTGTCCCGAAAACAATACGATTAATGTAATGTAATATAATACTATACTACACTATCCTATACTGTAATATGACATGACAATATGACATATATGCCGTTGGCTTAAATTTTTAGAATTTTTTATGTACTACATAAGATTTGTAGTACTTATATAATGTGATTACCATGGAAGTTTTATAAGCTCATATAAGTTTTACAATATACATTTTAAAATTTATTCTTTTAAAAATTTTACAATATTTATAATACATAATAATGTATTTATTTCATGAGATACACTATATTTTAGTTACTTTTTTTGACACATTAGACAATGATGGATTTAGAGTGAGCAGTTGATAGAAACTTAGAGAGTCTTTCATTCGATCTCAGAAATACAGTTTAACCATGCTACATCAATAAAAATTGTGAACATAACCAGAGAAGAGAAGTTAACAAATTTAATTAATTTTCACATATCTCATTGGTTAAAAAGATGTTTTATCAGATTCAATTAAAATTTCCATAATAAAAGTTTATTTCTTCTCTTTTAATGCTATCTATAACAGATATAGCAAAAATGAGACCCCAACTATTCAATTACATTCATTGGCAGATTTTGGAATTTTGATCCTGTACCAATCACTGAACAATTCTAAGAATTTCTACAAATTTTATCTCATGTATTCTTCACAATCACTCTGCAAGAAAATTAAACATTATAATTCCTGTTTTGCAGATATTTACACTTGACTTGAGAGACATTAACAAAAACTTTTCTCCAAAGGCAAGCGAGGATTTTTCTGGCTAGTGGTGGGCACCTAACCTGGTTCTCCTGACCACACCTGTTTTAACAATTCTCAACATGGTTTGTTTCTCATTTTCTTTCGGGTAATTGGCCATCATTACTGTGCAAATTCAGCACAGTACAGCAACCTAGAACTCTAGCAATTATGAACCTTATGTAGACATAAAGTTATTTTAAATCAAATTTAAGGCTTTCTAAAACCTGTATAATTTTACCTCTTCAGGATTTTGTGCTTGAGACTTTTGATGGCTCTAGAATATAAACTCTAGATAAACCCCAAATAATTTAAGACATAAATATAATTCGTTTTGAATGTGCTTAGCTGAGCTATTGATAGTTATTTTTTGTTACTGGACATACATCATCAAAAGTGAGACCACAATGATAATTTTGCATGGGTTGCTTGTGAACGTTGAGAAAAGTATTTTTATCTGTATGTTTTTCACAGATTCAAAGAGTACCAGAAAAGAGTCCTGCATTGATAACAAAGTGACTATTTTAGACGTAGATAGCTTCGGAAATATTTCCAACTCTAACACCATAAATCTACAAGAGCTATACTTACAATTTTTGTTAATCAATTCTTTAATAAAATTTGCATTAATGTATCTTTTAAAGCATTTTCCAAGGATTCAGTTCAGGTTTTTACACTATTGACTTGGATTTCCAGTAGAAGGTTGTATACTTAAAATATTTAATCTCCATTTATTTTCCTGCTTTGGAAGCAATAGATCCTGAAAAAGTGTGGAGCAAACTTCTACCTCTATAGTAAATCAATAATAAACCCATTGAAGAGATTTTTTTTTTTTAAGTTTTTATGTCTTCCCATTTGATTGTGATATTTTCTATATAATGATTATCTCTGTATCACAGAAAGGGTGTGTATCAACTCAATGACTAAGTTCCACCACCAATGAGCCAAATATTAAACACTACTTGAATATACCCTTGAGTTATCATCAACCTAATACATACATATCAACTGCTTTCATTGGTGACTTTTAATTAATCATTTTGTAATCCTGTTGTTCAGTATTCTTGGAAGTTATTTAATTTGCTTCTTAAAACCTGGGCACTTTTCTTCAACTTGAAAAGCCAAATGAGGAGGAAAACATCTCTTTCAAATCGAAACAAGGTATTTTCTTATTTATAAAGCACCTTATAAGGATACATATGACAATGTTAGTGAGTGCATAAAGCACTATAATCTCATTAGCAGCTTATTGTATTAATATATACTTTATTGACACTATTACTAAACTGATAGTTCTAAGATGATTTAAGAGGGTGAGACTACTATAATAATTTTGCATGGGTTGCTAGTGAATATTGAGAAAAGTATTTCTGTCTCTACTGTCTTCACAGACTCAAGGAGTGAAGGCAATAAAACCTCAAATATATTACAGATGCATTATTTCTTTCAAATGCTGTTTGTCAACATTTATCAAATTTACCTAAAATATTTATGTAATAACGAACTTGTTTATTGACTAGTAAGTCAACGAACTGGAGTCATTGATATAGAAAGAATATCTTTCCCACGTCTGTCACCCAAGAGGACGACATAAGAGTTGGGTAAAAAATCTCAGTTCTGTGCCTAGCACTTTTATTGACCCAGAGTAGATGCTCGTTACATATTAGTTGAGTCAAGAAATAAATGAATCAATTAAAAATGCACTGGAATTTCTGATTAATCCAAAAAATCTTAGCTACCATTCCATTGAATCTTTCAGTAGCATATCAATTTCACTTTTGATTCATGACTATGTTTATTTGTAGTGTGTCTACTACATGAAAGCCTTCTTGGCCAGGCACGGTGACTCACGCCTGTAATCTTAGCGCTTTGGGAGGCTGAGGCAGGCACATCTCAAGGTCAGTAGTTAACCGTCTCTACTAAAAATACAAACCCTGTCTCTACTAAAAATACAAAAAATTAGCCGGGCATGGTGGCAGGTGCCTGTAATCCCAGCTGCTCGGCAGGCTGAGGCAGGAGAATCACTTGAACCCAGACGGTGGAGGTTGCAGTGAGCAGAGATCGCACCACTGTACTCTAGCCTGAGTGACAATGTGAGACTCTGTCTTAGAAGAAAAACAAACAAACAAACAAAAAAAAAACAAACAAAAAACAAGGCTTCTCATTATGTGTAACAGGAGACATAAATAAGACACTTTTTGGCCTCAAGGAGCTTACAGAATAGCATTTTTTTTTCTTTCATAGGATTGAGCAAACCTTGAAAAGGGCTCAAATTCTATTGCAAAAAACATAGTAGTTGTAATTGCAGGATAGAGATTCTGGACATATAAGTTTGCAGCATGTTTCTTTTGTGAATTCACTGCTATCAAACAGAACATTAGATATTTACTTTGAAGCGAGAGCCTTCGATGCATTGCCCACATTTGAAAATTATGTTTGCATATGGGGCTGCCTGGTTTCCAATGGCCAGATGGATCCTGACTACATGCCAAGTAATGTTTTGGGTCCATGAAATTCATTAGTACCATTACTTTTGGCATGAGTTTAGGAAAAAAAAAAATCATTGCCCCTAAATAAACATAATCTCCTGCCTTTTTCTGGCTTTCTAAGCTGCCCATATAAAGTTTTGAGTGTCCTGTCTGAATGAATGGGAGGCCCAGCAAACTCCAAGGTTGCTTCCTGATTCACATTTGAAGACACAAATGTGTCCGTATGCGTTCATTGTTTCATTTAGTCTGCCTGCATAAAATTGCAGGTATACTCCTCTTTCCTTACTATCTCTCTCCTAATTGTGCTCTGTACATTGATGTTGGCTTTGATGTAAATAGGTTACTTTATTAGGGTGGGACTCATGTCATTGTTCAAAAACATGCACTCCTAGCTTTACATTAGTATAACTATGTGCCCCACATTTATCCCTGTATATGAAGAGACACTTCAAAATCTGAACACCACTTCCTCAACACACAAACACAGATGTACACAGACACCTACGTATGCCATTTGTCCTCTGAGTTAACCAAACGTAAAGGGTTTATCAGGAACTAAATTCAACATTATGAGAGAAATTCTGGACCTTGGCGCACCAAAAAAGACTGCTCATTCACAGGACATTGGAATGAGTCCCCAGAAACTAAATTTCAAGCAACAGTTCACCCATTACCGTTGTTAGTTTTAAACCTTTGTTTCATGTTTCCTTTGTATTCTTCCTGGGTTATTTTCTCACTTGTGATGAAAATAAACATAAAAACAAGGGATACAGATATAATGTAATATTTTTCTAATGTTTTCAATTAAGCAGCAGCTGCTGTTACCAAGCTGTCATCTCTGTTGCTAAGGGGGTTTTGTGTGTGTGTTGGTGCAGGACTGGCAACTTTAATACACTCATCCCATTGCTAGGACTGTTATAAAGTACCTCTGTTAATTTTGTTAATCTAATAGGGGCCTGAAAGCAGCACCATTTGTTTTCTATTAAATCTACCTGTGGTTGATAACTCATCTTTATCTGAAACTAGTTAAGATTCTCATGAGTCAGATGATATTTCTAGGACAAAGAGAATCCAAAAGTTAAGAATCTTTTTTTTTTTTTTAAACCAAGTCTCCCTCTGTTACCCAGGATGGAGTGCAGTGGAGTGATCTCAGCTCACTGCAACCTCTGCCTCCCAAGTTTAAGTGATTCTTGTGCCTCAGCCTCTCAACTAGCTGGGACTACAGGTGTGAGCCTGTAGCCTGCCTGGCTAATTCTTGCATTTTTAGTATAGATGAGGTTTCACCATGTTGGCCAGGCTAGTCTCAATCTCCTGACTTCAAATGATCTGCATGCTTCAGCCTCCCAAACTGCTGGGATTACAGGCGTGACCCACTGAACCAGGCCTAGAGTTAACCTTGTTGGCATTTTGTGACTAACTGAATCAGCTATGCTTCCTCAGTTTCCCCAGTATAACTGAGCAGATCCTAGGTAACAAAAGTAAAGTCTCCCAGCACACGATGGATGGAGAGCTATCACTTCATGCACACAGGGCCACCCTGCAGTAATGAACCACTCAGAGAATAGACTAAAGTCAAGAGCTAAACCCCATAGATTCAGCTCCTGGCCTATCAGAAGCATTGAAAGGGTCTTTGCTGAATGAATGAACCCATTCAATGAGTATCTTCTTATTACTCAGCCTTTCGGAGTCTTTGAAATGGAGGTTATAGGAATTTTCCCCCATCTTCAAGCCTTTGCTTCCTCAATTAGATCTGTAAAATCCTAAGTAGAAAATGGCTACATTCATGAATGGGGAGACTTATTCCTTTGACCTGGCTTAGTTTTATCCCACAATATATTTTAAAATCTGCAGAGGGATATTTCATGCATATTCCACATTGATGTGAATCTCTTCCTAGGCTTGAGGATGCTACTCAAATATTTTGGCTGCAATATATATTACCTGGTATGTTCTATCCTTTAGCTGAACAAATCAACTAAGTTAAAACTTCAAATAGACGTATAGGAAAAGTAGCATAATATATTCTATACTTGCTACCTTTTTGTGACTAGGTTGTCTTCTCATTGAGAACAGGAATTATATCTTATGTTTCTTTCTATACCTTGTGGTCTTGCATGTAATAAACACACCTATTTTGAGAGATTAGAGAAGAGACTGCAAAAGCTCATCCTACACCTTCTGCCCCATCTTTGTCTGTCATCACAGCCATTAATATTACTCTAGGTTTCTCAGCCTTTATTCCAGCCATTTAAAGATACCTCCTATGCATTTTAAAGTTTTCTTTCTGTTTCAAGGCTCTTGAAAGCCTAATATGATTGTATCCTCAGAACAAATCTTGTGCCTGTAAGTTTTCTTTCTTTCTTTTTTTTTTTTTTGAGATGGGGTCTTGCTATGTTTCTCACGCTGGTCTTGATCTCCTGGGCTTACACAATCCTCCTGTTTTAGCCTCCTGAGTAGCTGAGATTACAAGCACATGCCACCATGCCCAGCTCTTATGAGTATTTTATGGACAAACGACTTATTGATGTTTTGGGGGCTAGAACTTAGGTTTCCTGATCATGCTGTGGGCTGTGAGTGAGAAACAAACTTTTGTTGTGTAAAGCACATTTTAGGGAATGTGGGTTTCTGAAGAATAAACTATACCTTCTCCTGACTAATACAGCTTTTTTTCCACTACACTATTTTGTTATTTCTTCATAACATGTGTAATATGTGTGCATCTTTAGTTTATTTTTATTTTTATTTTTTTGTCTCGCACTGTCGCCAGGCTGGAGTGCAGTGGTGTGATCTCTGCTCACTGCAATCTCTGCCTCCTAGGTTCAAGCGATTCTCCTGCCTCAGCCTTCCAAGTAGTTGGGATTACAGGCATGTGCCACCATGCCCAGCTAGTTTTTTGTATTTTTAGTAGTGATGAGGTTTCACTATGTTGGCCAGGCTGGTCTTGAACTCCTGACCTTGTGATCCACCTGCCTTGGCCTCCCAAAGTGCTGGGATTATAGGCGCAAGCCACCACACCCAGCCTATATCTTTAGTTTTACAGCGTTGTGTCTTCCATGTATTTACTGCCATTCTTGCCTGGAAAGTATATGATCATTAAGAATAATGATCACTTAAAAATATCTCTGTACTAACTAGAGGTAAATAGATGTTTTTTGACAAAACTCCTCTATTATATTTTGTACCTTTCAAATATATATATATATATTTGAAAGTTATATATATTGTGTAATATATGTATATTTCATTTATAAACCTCATTCTGTCCTATTCTCTTTCAAAGCAGTAGCGTTAATTTGGAAATAACAGAAATAGAGGCCAAGTATGGTGGCTCATGGCTGTAATCCCAGCACTTTGGGAGGCCAAGGCAGGAGGATTACTTGAGGCCAGAAGTCAAAGACGAGCCTGCAAAATATAGTGAGACCCCCATCTCTATAAACAAATTTTTAAAATTAGTTAGGCTTGGTGGGGTGTGCCTGTAGTTGCACCTACAGTGGAGGCTGAGGTGCAAAGATTGCTTGAGTCCAGGAGTTCCAGGGTGCAGTGACCTATGATCATGCCACTGAACTCCAACTTGGAAGATAAGGGGAGATCCTGTCTCAAAAAAAAAAGAAAAGAAGAGAGGAGAGGAGAGGAGAAGGAGAAGGAGAAGGAGAAGGAGGAGAAGAGAGGAGAAGAGAAAGAAAGGAAAGGAAAGGAAAGGAAAGAAAGAAAGAAGGAAGGAAGGAAGGAAGGGAGGGAGGGAGGGAGGGAGGGAGGGAGGGAGGGAGGGAGGGAGGGGAGGAAGAAAGGAAGAAAGGAATAAAGGAAGAAAGAAAGGAAAGAAAGAAAGAAAAGGAAAAGAAGAAAGAAAGAAAGAAAAGGAAAGGAAGAAAGAAAGAGAAAGAGCAATTATAGTTCAAGTTTAAGTTGGACTTAGTTTCCATTTTTGATTAGTTTGTGATAATGAGCTAGACCTCCATGCCTCAAGTTACCCTATCTGTAAAATGGGAGTGATAGTATTGTTTTCTTACATTTTGGAATTAGGAAATCTAAAGAAAAATATATGAAAAAAATGACTAGAAAGTGAAGCCCTGTGTACATATATAATATGATGTCTTATATTTCCTGTCCTCTCTCCTTCAAGCGGTATAGTGAGAAGTTAGAGGTGGCTATATAACCTGCTATGGTTGGTGAAATGTGAACCAAAGTAGAGTGTACTACTTCTGGGCGGAGGCTTTACAACGGGAGCAGGATTCTCTAAGTCCTTTCTGCCATGGTCTCTGCAATGCTCTGGATAGTGGTTGCACCATCGATCCAGTATTTAAATTTTATCTGACAATTACAGGTGTCTGCTTGTATTGCTATGGGAAAATACAGGAATTGGAAACAAGCCCAGCCATCCTCTCAATGGAGTAATTAACTCAATTTATCATTAAATAATTTTAATATACATTTAAATTTTTATTCTAAATTTTTGTGGGTACATAGTAGGTGTATATAATTATGGGGTATATGAGATATTTTGATATAGGCATTCAACATTTAATAATCACATCAGGGTAAATGGGAGATTGATCACCTCAAGCATTTATCCTTTCTTTGGGTTACAAACATTCCAATGATACTCTTTTAGTTATTTAAGAATGTAAAACAAATTACTGTTGAATATAGTCATCCTTTTGTGCTATCAGATACACCTTATTCACTATACCTAACTATAATTTTCTACCCATTAACCATCCCTACTTACTCTTCCCCCAACACCACCCTTCCCAACCTCTTGTAACATCATTCTACTCTCTATCTCCATGAATTCAATTGCTTTCATTTTTTTTAGCTTCCACAAATAAGTGAGAACATACAAGGTTGTCTTTCGTGTCTGACTTATTTCACTTACTGGCTTATTACACAATGACTTCCCGTTCCATCCATGTTGTTGCAAATGACAGGAGTTAAATCCTTTTTATGGCTGAATAATACTTCATTGTGATGTGTACTACATTTTATTTATCCACTCATTGGTTTGTGGAAATATTACAAATCTTGACTAATTTGACTAGTGCTTCAGTAAACATGGGAGTGGAGATATATCTTCAATATAATGATTTTCGGTATATACCTAAGAGTGGGATTGCTTGATCATATGGTAGTTCTATTTTTAGTTTTTTGAGGAACCATCAAACTGTTCTCCATAGTGGTTGTACTAATTTACATTGCCACCAACAATGTATGAGGGCTCCCTTTCTGCATATTCTTGCCAGCTTTGTTACTGCCTGCCTTTTGGGTAAAAGCCATTTTAGCTGGGTTCACATGACCTGTCATTGTAGTTTTCATTTGCATTTCTCTGACGATCAATGATGTTGAGCACCTCTTCATATACCTGTTTATTTGTATGTCTTCTTTTGAGAAATACCTATTCAGATCTTTTGCTCAGTTTTTATTCAGAGTTTTTGAGGTTTTGTTACAGAATGTTTGAGTTCATTGTATATTCTGGTCATTAATTCCTCGTTAGATAAATAGTTGGCAAATATTTTCTCCCATTCCGTGGGTTGTCTCCTGGCTTTGTTGTTTCTTTTGCTGTGCACAAGTCTTTTACATGAAGTGATACTATTGTTGCATTTTTGCTTTGGTTGCTTGTGCTTGTAGGGAATTATTCAAGAAATCTTTGCCCAGACCAATGTCCTGGAGAATTTACCAATGTTTTCTTGCAATAATTTCCTAGTTTGAGGTCTTAGATCTAATCTTTAATCCATTTTGCTTTGATTTTTGTATGTGGTGAGAGAGAGGGGTCTAGTTTCATTCTTCTGTAAATGAATATCCTGTTTTCACAGCATCATTTATTGAAGAGACTTCCTTTTCCCCAACATATGTTATAAGCACCTTTGTCAAAAGAGAGTTCATTTTAGATGTAGGGATTTATTTTTGGGTTCTCTGTTCTGTTCCATTGGTCTATGTTTCTCTTTTTATGCCAGTACCATGCTGTTCTGATTAATATAGCTTTGTAGTATAATTTGATGTCAAATAATGTGATACTTTCAGTTTGTTATTTTGCTCAGGATGGCTTAGTCTATTCTGGATTTTTTTTATGATTCCATATGAATTTTGGAATTGTTTTCTCTATTTCTGTGAAGAACATCATTGGTATTTTGATAGGGATAGCACTAAATGTGTAAATTGCTCTGGGTACTATGAACATTTTAACAATATTGATTCTTCCAATAATGGACATAGAATATCTTTTCATTTTTGTGTCCTCATCAATTTTTTTTGTATCCATGTTTCATAGTTTTTAATTGTAGAGGTTTTTAACTTCTTAGGTTAAGTTTATTCCTAGGAATTTACTTTATTGTAGTATTGTAAATGAGATTACTTTCTTGCCTTCTTTTTCAGATTGTTTGCTGTTGGCAGGTAGAAATGCTACTGATTTTTGTATGTTGATTTTGTATGCTTTAACTTTACTGAATTCGTTTATCAATACTAGTAGTTTTTTTTTTTTGGTGGAGTTTTTAGGTTTTTCCCAAACTAAGATCAGATCATCTGCAGACAAGAGTAATTTGTCTTATTCCTTTCCAATTTGGATGCCCTTTATTTCTTTCTCTTGTCTGACTCCTCTGGTTAGGACTTCTAGTATTCTATTGAATAATGGTGGTGAAAGTGGGCAGCCTTAATGTGTTCTGCATCTGAGAAGAAAGTTATCCAGTTTTCCTCCATTCAGTATGATACTAGCTGTGGGTCTGTCATATATAGTTTTTATTGTGCTAAGGTATGTTTCTTCACATTTTCTTTTTGAGAGGTTTTAATCACAAAAAGTTGTTGAATTTTAATCAAATGAGTTTTCACCATTAATTGAAATGATCATATGGATTTTGTCTTTCATTCTGTTGATACAATGTATCACATTGATTGATTTGTGTATGTTGAACCATCTTTGCATCCCTGGAATGAATACCAGTTGCTTAAGTTGAATGATCTTTTCATTGTTGCTGAATTCATTTTTCTAGTATTTTTTTGAGGATTTTTGCATCAATGCTCATCTGAGATATTGGCCTGTAGTTTATTGATGTGCTTTTGTTTGGTTATAGTGCAAAGGTAATACTGGAGACATAAAATGAGTTTGGAAATATTCCCTCCTCTATTTTTTGGAATAGTTTAAGTAGGATTGCTATATGTTCCTTTTATATGTTCAGTAAAATTTTGCAGTGAAGCCATTGGGTCCTGGGCTTTTATTTGCTGGGAACCTTTTTATTATGATTTCAATCTTGTTCCTTGTTATTGGTCTATTCAGGTTTTGGGTTGCTTCATGGTTCAATCTGGGTAGATTGTACGTGTCTAGGAATTTGTTTCTTCTAGGTTTCCCAATGTATTGACATTTAGTTGCTCAGTCAGTGTAGCCTCTAACGATCATTTGAATTTCTCAGGTATTGGTTGTAATGTCTCCTTTTTTTCTTTTTTTTGAGACAGAGTCTCGCTGTCACCCAGGCTGGAGTGCCGTGATGCCATCTTGGCTCACTGAAAGCTCTGTTGCCCGGGTTCACGCCATTCTTCTGTCTCAGCCTCCCCAGTTGCTGGGACTACAGGTGCCCACCACCACGTCTGACTAATTTTTTGTATTTTTAGTAGAGATGGGGTTTCACCATGTTAGCCAGGATGGTCTCGATCTCCTCACCTGGTGATCCACCTGCCTTGGCCTCTCAAAGTGTTGGGATTACAGGCATGAGCCACCACACCCAGCCTCAATAATGTCTCCTTTTCCATCTCTGATTTTGGTTATCTAGTCTTCTCCCTTTTTTTTTTCTTAGTCTAGCTAAAGGTTTGTCAGTTTTTTTTTTTTAAATGAAGCTTTTTGTTTCATTGATCTTTTGTATTGTTTTTTCATTTCAATTTCATTTACTTCTACTGTGATCTCATTTTATTCTACTAACTTTGACTTTAGATTTATATGACTTTTTTACTTCTTTAAGATGCATTGTTACATTGCTTATTTGAAGTTTTTCCATTTTTTGATTTAGGCACTTAGGGCTATAAACTTTCCTCTTAGTACTGCATTCACTGTATTCCATAGGATTTCTGTATTTTGTTTTCATTGTTTGTTTCAAGAAAATTTTTAATTTTCTTCTTAATCTCTTCATTGAACCATTGGTCATTCAGAAGCACGTTGTTTAATTTTCATGTATTTATATAATTTCCCAGATTCCTCCAATCATTGATTTTTAGTTTCATTTCATTATTGTCAGACAAGATACTTATTATTTCAATTCTTTTGAGTGTTCTAAGACTTGATTTTTTGTCCTAACATATGTTCTATCCTTGAAAATCACCTGTGTGTTGAAGAGAAGAATGTGCATTCTACAACTATTAGAGGAATTCTTCTGTAAATAGCTATTAAGCCCGTTTGGTGTATAGTGCAGATTAAGTCCAGTGTTTCTTTGTTGACATTTTGTTTAGATGATCTGTCCAGTGCTGAAAGTGAGGTGTTGAAGTCTTCCTGTATTATTGTTTTGTGGTTGATCTCTCTCTTTAGCTCTAATATTATTGATATATACTATGAGTGTTAATTGACCCCTTTATCACTGTATAATAACCTTCTGTTTCTCTTTTTATAGTTTTTGTCTTGAAATCTATTTTGTTTGATATAAGTATAGCTTCCTGCTCTTTTCTGGTTTCCACTTGAAGAAATATCTTTTTCCATTATTTTATTTTTACTTGGTGTGTGTCTTTATAGGTTAAGTGTGCTTCTTGTAAGCAACAGGATCATTGTGTCTTGTTTTGTTTTGTTTTTCATCTATTCTGCCACTCTGTCTTTTGATTGGATAGTTTAGTTCATTTACACTCCATGTTATTATTGATAAGTAAAGACTTACCCTGCCATTTTGTGATTTGTTTTCTGGCCTTCTTTTCCATCTTTTCTTCCTTTCTGTCTTTCTTTCAGTGAAGGTGATTTTCTCAGGTGGCATGTTTTAATTTCTTTTTTCTTTTTTGTGTGTTTATTGTATTTTTTTAAATTTCAGATTGCCATGAGGCTTGAAAACAATATAACGTAACTATTATTTTAAACTGATTACAACCTAACACATTGTATAAACAAACCAACCAACAAAGAAACAAACAGAAAACTAACAAAAACCGTACACTTTAACTTTATCCACCCACGTTTTAAATTGTTGTTGTTTCTATTCACATGTTGTACAATAGCTTTATTAGTTGCCAGTGTTATTATTTTTGATATTTTTATCTTTTGGTCTTTCTACTCAATATATGAATAGTTTACACACCACAATTACAGTTTTATAATATTCTGTGTTTTTCTGTGTATTTACTATTATCAGTGAGTTTTGTACCTTCAGATGGTCATTAACATCCATTTCTATCAGATCAAAGAACTGTCTTTAGCATTTGTTTTAGGACAGGTCTGGTGCTGATGAAATTGCTCAGCTTTTGTTTGTCTGTAAAAGTCTTGTTCATGTTTGAAGAATATCTTCACTAGATATACTATTCTAGAATAAAAGGTTTTATTCTTCAGTACTTAAAATATATCATTCCAGAATTCCAGAAGAATTACCTGATGGCACCTCTTGATCTTTTTCCTTACTGCCCCCCAAACAAACGGAGACTCTCTCTGTGCTGAGCCACCTGGAGCAGGAGGAGGAGTGATACAAGCACCCGTGTGTCCACAAACGGAGACTCTCTCTGTGCTGAGCCACCTGGAGCAGGAGGAGGAGTGATACAAGCACCCGTGAGTCCACCACCACTGGGACTGTGCTGGGTCAGACCCAAAGCTAGCACAGCACTGGGTCTCACCCAAGGCACACAGTAACAACTCTTTCCTGGTCTGTAAGGTTTCCACTGAAAAGTCTGAGGCTAGTCATATTTGAGCTCCACTGTATGTTATTTGTTTCTTTTCTCTTTCTGCTTTTAGGATCTTTCTTTAACCTCGACCTTTGGGAGTTTGATTATTAAATGTTTTGTAGTACTCTTATTTGGGTTAAATCTGTTTGGTGTTTTATAACCTTCTTCTACTTGAGTATTGATATCTTTCTTTAAGTTTGGAAAGTTCTCCATTATTATCCATTTGAATGAACTTTCTACTACGATCTCTGTTTCTACCTCCTCTTTAAGGCCAATAACTCTTAGATTTGCCCTTCTGAGGCTCTTTTCTAGACCTTGTAGACATGCTTCATTTTTTTACTGTTTTTTCTTTTGTCTCCTCTTACTGTATATTTTCAAATAGACTGTCTTCAGGCTCACTAATTTTCTTCTGTTTGATCAATTCTGATGTTAAGAGACTCTGATGCATTCTTCAGTATGTCAATTGCATTTTTCAGTTCCAGAATTTTTTCTTGATTCTTTTTTATTATTTCAACATTTTGCTAAATTTATATGATAGAATTCTGAATTTCTTCTCTGCATTACCTTGTATTTCATTGAGCTTCCTCAAAACAGCTATTTTGAATTCTGTCTGAAAGTTCACATATCTCTGTCTCTTGAGGATTGGTCACAGGAGTCTTATTTAGATTGTTTGGTGAAGTCATGTTTTTCTGGATGGTCATGATGCTTGTGGATGTCTAGGCACTGAAGTGTTAGGTATTTGTTGTAAGCAGCAATGGTACTTGTCCTTCTTGGGAAGGCTTTCCAGGTATTTGAAGGGACTTTGGCATTGTCTTTGGTCACCACAGCCATATCTGCTTTAGGGGGCACCCCAAGGTGAGTAATGCTGTGGCTCTTGCAGACTCGTAGAGGTGTCATCTTGTTGGTCTTGTGTAAGATCCAGAAGAATTCCAGAAGAATTATCTGATGGAGCCTCTTGATCTCTTTCTTTAATTTCCCCCAAACAAATGGAGACCCTCTCTCTGTGCTGAGCTACCTGGAGCAGGGGGGAAGTGATACAAGCATCCTTATGGCTATCACCACTGAGACTGTGCTGGGTCAGACCCAAAGCTAGCACAGCACTGGGTCTCACCCAAGGCACACAGTAATAATCACCTTAACAAGCACAGTAAATACTTATTATTTCAATTCTTTTGAGTGTTCTCAAATCCCCTTAATACCACCTGTATTCACTCAAGGCCCAAGTGTTCTACAATCAGCAGGTGGTAAATCCAGCCAGGCTTGCGTTCTTCCTTTCATGGCGGAGAGTTCCGCCCAGTCCTAGGTGAGTCCAGGGATGCCATCCAGGAACCAAGGCCTGGAGTCAAGAAACTTAGGAATCTACCTGGTGCTCTATTGTACTGTGTCTGAGCTGGCACCAAAGCTGCAATACAAAGTCCTTCCCAGTCTTTCCTTTCCTTTCTTCAAGCAGAGGAGTCTCTTGGTGGCCACCACTGTCCTAGGCCCATGGCAAGTACTGCCTGGCTATCACTGATGTTCACACAAGGTCCAAGGGCTCCTCAGTTGGCTTGTGGTGAATGTTGCCAGTCCCGAGTTTCTCTTTTCAGGGAAGTGACCTCCTCTCTGGCCCAGAGAAGGGCCAGAAATGCTACCCAGGAGCCCAGGCCTGGAATCTAGGACTCCAGGAGCCCACTAGGTGTTCTGCCCCACTGTAGTCAAGTTGATACTCAAGCTGCAAGACAAATTTCCCTTTACTCTTTCCTCTCTTTTCCTCAAACAGAAGGTGTCTTGCCCTCTAGCCACCATAGCTGGGAGTGTGCTGGGTTATACCTGAAACCAGCACAGCTCTGAGTCTCACCCAATTCCCACATCAAGTACTGCCTGGCTACCACTGCTGACTTTTTTAAGGCTCAAGGTGCTCCTTAATCAAAAGATGATAAATTCTGACAGGACTGGGTTCTTTTCTTCAAGGCAGTAGGTTCCCTTCTGGTCCAGGGTATGTTTACAAATGTTGAGGTAGGGTCTTGAATGGGGACTCAGGACTCTGCCTGGTAACCTGTTCTACTGTGGCTGAGCTGCTGTCCAAGTTGCAAGACAAAGTCTTCTTTATTCTTCCCTCTCCTCTCCTCAAGTGGAAGGAAGGAGTCTCTCCTGGACCTGCAAGCTGCACTGCCTGGGCTTGGCAGAGGGGTGACACAAGCCCTCCCTTTGATGCCCTGGCTGATGTCTCAATAGGTCATGTGCACCCCATGTCCACTGGCTCTGAGTCCAGCACAGCATCAGAACTTGTCCAAGAATTAAAGTCCTTGTAGCCTAGACTGCCTTTCAAGTTTATTTGTGACTCCAGAGCACTTTAACCCACAGTGTCAGGGCTTATTCAAACTCAGGTTCCAACCTGGGATGGATGATTTGCCTTTGGCTAGGGCTGGTTTAAACACTCTCTCCATGGGCTCAGGTTGAATTCTGCCCTATGTTGCTTTCTGCTTTGAGAAGGTAGTGCTTAATCCCAATGCAAAGTCCCACAGTCACTGCACTGTCCTTCCTCCAAGAGCACAGGTTTTCTCTCCACACCCCATGGTCCCTGCTGGGGGATGAAGGAGAGGTGCTATAGTGATTCAAGACTACCTTTCCTACCTTCAGTGGCTCTTTCCTTAATATGATGTTAAAATCAGATATTGTGATTGCCTACTTGATTTTTTTGGTTCTTACGAAGTTACTTTTTTGTATGGATAGTTGTTCAATTTGGTGTTCCTGTGGCAGGACAATTGCTGGAGTCTTCTATTCAGCTATACCACCTGCCTCCAGCAAATTCAGTATACATTTCTAAAAGATAAAGATCTTTAAAAATATAAATGCAATACTATTACAGCACTTAAGGAAATCAATAGTAATTTCTTCCTATTCTCAAATACCTGTTATTGTTCATATATTCTTGATTTTATTATACTTTGTAAAAGTTGGCTGACTCAAAATAGTATTCCCCAAAAAGGTATACAGCTATAAAGTCTCTCTCTCTTGCTGGGTGTGGTGCTCACGCCTGTAATTCCAGCACTTTGGGAGGCTGAGGCTGATAGATCACCTGAGGTCAGGAGTTCAAGACCAGCCTGACAAACATGGTGAAACTAAAAATAAAAATACAAAAAATAACTGGGCGTGGTGGCGGCCACCTGTAATCCCAGCTTCTTGGGATGCTGAGGCAGGAGAATCACTTGAACCCAGAAGCAGAGGTTGTAGTGAGCCAAGATCGTGCCATTGCACTCCAGCCTGGGCAACAGAGCAAGTCTCCATCTCACAAAAAAAACAAAACCAAACAAGCAAAAAACTCTCTCTCTCTCTCTCTTTTTTTTCAACTGGGACAAGAACACTTAATATGAAATCTACCCTCTTAAAATTTTTTTAAGTGCACAATATAGTATTGTTAATGATAGATACAATGTTGTATAGCAACTTTCTAGAATTTATTTATCTTGTATAATTATGCAACAATATCGAGGAATCTTGAGGAAGGAAGTAAAATAAGCCCGTCACAAAAGGACAAATACTGCATGGTAACAGTTATTCAAAGTATATAACACAGTCAAGCACATAGAAGTAGAGTGGAATGGTGGTCCTCAGGGGCTGGAGGAAGGAGTGGGGAGTTGTATAGTCTCTTTTGATCTGCATATTTCCACTCTATGTATTCTTCCCTTGTAATTTACTTTTTGACAAACCTCATTTTTTTTCTGTAAAATTTCTCACTTTCTGAATTTTGCTAATTTCATCTTTGTTCTGTCATGCCTGCATTTCTTCTTAACAGGCTGTTGAATCAGAGGCAGATCAGATTCAGGTTCAATCATTTGGTAAAAACACCTCACAAGTGGTGATATGTTTTCCCATCAGGAAACACTAACTAGCTGTGTGTTTGTCTGTGTGTGTGTGTGTGTGTGTGTGTGTGTGTGTCAGAGAGAGAGAGAAAGAGAGAGAGAGAGAAAGAGAAAGATGTTTGATTTTACCCAGTTATTTAAAATTCCCTATCAGCCCTCACCTAGGGGCAAAATTAGCTTCTTGGAGAATAAGGGCCTTTCAAATCTCATAGTTGATCTCCTTGTGGCCTTTTCCAACAAATTAAGTGCTTGGGCCAAGTGGAGTCATCTCTTGTAAAACTAATCATGAAATTTCCCAATCATGGAAAACATAATCATGCCAATGTAACAACAGCCACTCTGAGTACTCTTTTGCTATGAATTAAAAATTAAAAGTAAAAAACAAATAACAAACCTATAATAATGTGAAAAGGTACCATTTATTGAGCACTCAATATATTCTAGTGATTGTTCTAAATTCTTTATATGTATTTACATTTATTTCTTTTAAAATTCTGATAAAGTTTTCTAGTCAGCATTTCCTCATCGATTTACCAAAACTTATTGAGCGGCTACCATCAATGAGGCACTGATCATCAGCTTGGCTTACAGGGGTTAAACCACTCAAGATCAAATTTAGACCCAAGGCATTGATTGAATAGCCTAAAGGTATGCCTATGCAGTGGAATACTGTGTAGCTATAAGAAAAAATGGGAAATATCTTCATGTTTTATGTGGTTGATCTTCAGTTTTTTTTTAATTTTTTTTTGAGATGGAGTCTCACTCTGTCGCCTAGGCTGGAGTGCAGTGGCTCAATCTCAGCTCACTGCAACCTCCGCCTCCCTTGTTCAAGTGATTCTCCTACCTCAGCCTCTTGAGTAGCTGGGATTACAGGAGTACACCACCATGCTAGGTTAATTTTTGTATTTTTAGTAGAGTTGGGATTTCACCATGTTGGTCAGTTTGGTCTGGAACTCCTGACCTCGTGATCCGCCCGCCTCGGCCTCCCAGAGTGCTGGGATTACAGGTGTGAGCCCCTGCACACCTGGCCAGCATGTTTTTCTAAATGAAAAAAAAAAAAAAAAAAAAAAAGCAAACTGGAGAAAAGTGTAAAAGTGTCTATGATAGTTATATAGTATTTAGGTCTTAGACATTGTAGTATCTAAGGATTGTGCATATGCGTGTGTGTGTGTGTGTGTGTGTGTGTACACAAAGGAAGAATTAAAACCAAAGAAATGGAAAACGTGTTAAAGCTGGAGGAGGGATGGAGTGAGGTGAAGGGAATAAGAAGGGTAGTTGGCCTTCTTTGATCACATTCCTTGTTTTCCAGATTTGTAAAAGAAGGAAAGTACCTCCAGAGGCGTTATCATGTAACAGAAGGAAAAGGAAGAAATTATGAAAAACCAGAGCTAATTATGTAAATAGGACTCTCAGAAAATATAAACAATTATTATCACTTAGAAGAATATAAATATTATCAGTTATATTATATTAATTTTATTTACATTAATTAATTCATTTACATAGATATATAAATAATTGTCAATTAACATTATTAGAAAGATATGAAATATGGTTAATCCACAGAAACACAATCATCCATATGCTTTAGAAATTTAATATTTGATTATTCAGGTAAAATAAAACCTTAAGTAAATAGGCAAATGGCAAAAGGGCATAACTGAATGGAAATTAGTGAGCTCAAAGGTCATTCTGATGAATACCTACTAGAAGACAATGCAGAAGAACAAAGATACAAAAACAGTAGAGGAAAATGTAAGGGACATGGTAAACATACCAAGAAATCTCCATTTCCTTTAATAAGGAGCTCAAAAGCAATAGAGATGCAATTGGATGGAGAAAGGTTGTACTTGAAACAATGAGAGAATATTCCAAGAAAAGGTGGCCTTACACAGAAAGAGCTTCCTCAACTCCAGAAAGAAAGAACAAGAGGTAGAAGACCCACTCAGATACCCCATAATGAAACTTCAAAACTTCAAATTTTATGATGGAATTAGCTGAGGAGGAACACACACACACATACATACATATATACCTATAATCACACATTCTCTCCTACACAACAAATAATGCACAAAAGAAAATGAATCCATTATTTGTGTTTGCCTTTTCTTACAAGACAAATAGAGAGCAAGTCTTGGTCATTGGTGTCTTACCACAGGGCTCAGCATATAACCTGTCATTCAGCAGGGGAGAAATCAATGTTTATTGCAGGAAATAGGCGTATAAACAGGAGGTTGAAGATCTGAAGAGAGCTGCCATGATTTATAGTGCAGAGGGAAGATACTACCCTTAGGATTAGAAAGCCTGAGTGTTGGGTTCAGTATTCCCATCAAATAGCTGTGTGACTTTGGGCAAATTTCTAAAGCTTGTTTAGTGCCACCCTCCCACCCACGTTTTTTGTTTATCAAGGTAAGAGTTAACTTTAGTGATCTACAAAGCCTATTCTAGCTTTATTTTTCCATCTCCAATGAAGCTTATCCACTCCAACTAATTTTTGACACAATTTTACCCACTACTGAAGCTGCTTCAGCACTACTGAAGCTGCTTCATATGGCTGGCATCATGCTTGCTTTAAATTTCGAGGAATTTCCCACTTCTTACTATATGAGACAATCTGTGTTGTTCCTGCTGACTCTTGTTAGATAAGTTTCAAGTTTTTTCCTCAAAATTCGGTGTTAACAAAATCTTTTTATCTTATGTAACGTGAGGATTTCTCCATGGACAGAGAAAGGAGATTTCTGTAAACTGGATGCAGCTTCCGGTATCTGATGATTTCCGGGTGCTAGCCACAAGGCATGGATTGTCATGGAGCAAGGCCATTGCTTCAAGTGCACTAACCTGTGCATTAGGGACCCCCACACCCAAGGCTTTGGCTGCATTTCCATCTAGTTATGATTCCAGGTTTAGCAGTCTAATGGCACACTATCTCCTAAGGGCCATATTTCATGCTGATATGATACTGTAGGAATAGAGAAAATTATTGAATGATTGCTTACTGAGCACCTTCTATCTGCCAGATGCTTTCATAATGAAACCCCTCAGCAGCTCCGGGAGGTGTTATTTCTTCTTTACAGGTGCTGAAATTAAAGGTCAGAATACTAGTCATTTGGCCAACCAAAATCTCTACTCTATTCTGCTTCATCAGAGTTACGGAATTGCAGCGTGTTCTCGTAATAATAATTGCCGGTAGTGGAGCCTCGATTTTTAACACTTAGAAGTAATGCATTTTGGAAAAAGCAAAGCTCTGAACTTTAATAAAACAACTTCCTCTTGTATGATTTCTTACATAGACTATAGCATATTTTGTTTTCTTTTTTATTTAAAATGTTTTTGACCAATATCAAGATGCCATTTAACATAACAATATATAATTATGTATTGCTTTTTACAATCAAATCAGGCTAGCAACAAATTTCTTCCTAATATGTAGTCATGGAGGTAAGACTACAAGGGGTCCCTATAGAAGAACTTTGGCATAACCATGCCCTTATCTGTAGTTTTTACTTTCTGAATGATAGCTTAATTTTGGGATCCAATCTTCATTTACAAAAAAATTTTTAGGAGCTATTGAAATGATGTGCTCATAGACTTCTACTTCAAATTTCTTAACCATGGATTGTGTTTCATTAACATGGTGGATTCTTAGTGCTTTTGTTTTAAAATTGAACATCAATTCTTGACACTTTGATGAGCGGTGCTATTTTGTGGCTGATTAATGTGTCCCAGGCATTTCTGCAGGCCCCAAGCAGGTTAGAGTTAGCGCTCAGCATCCTACAAGAAGGTGATCTTAAATTTTTGTCGATGTTGGTGAAATAGAAGTGCATACAGGTCAGGTTAAATTTCTTAGCTGCAGAAAGACATTAAAAGAGGTTTTCAAAGTTAGCTCACCTTTAATAAAATGAAGTCATCTTATATATTAATATATTAATATTACAGCTGGGTTTAAACTCTTGTAGACCAAGCTTTACTTAATAGTTAAATCAAATTGAATCTCAGATTTTATGAGTGATAAAATGACAATAAAATAGGTCTGGTCAGTAAAGATAATAACTTGATTCAGTACTTTGGATGTAAGTGTTTAAGGTTTCCATGATAAAACTGTAATTTTATACCCCAAAGTGTGTTAATAACATTAAGTGAGGTAATAGGCAAAGTGCATTGACAATGCAATACCCGCAGGACCACAGTAATAGAAATAATTTATAATGTATCAGCAATAAAATCTTTAATGTTATCTCAATTCAGGCTAGGCACCATATCTGGGGTTTCAGATTACACATGTCCCCTTTCCTCCCCCTGCTATGGGCACAAGTGTTAACCTAAAATAATTAAGAAAATGGTTTTCAGAGTGCAGAAACCTCTCACAATTATGGACATAATGACTATCCTATTAACTATTTCCACGCTGATCCATTTATGTTTGATTGATAGAACTTATTCTAAAGTTAATAAGTAAGCATTTCTAAAAATAATCCTGAGAGGCATTTTAATTCACTCTTGTCTTTCTGTGTTTCAAACAGAACCAATTCCTAATTTTTAAAATATACCAAGGAATATTTTTCAGACAAGAGCCAGTCATTTGTATGACTGTCCAAGCACTTTACTTTGAAAATCTTTGTTCAATGCTTTTATAGTTCAGAAATGAATTCCACATGTTTTATCTCTTTGAATCATCCTAAAATAATGCTTTCCTAATGATATAAAGTTAAACAATTTTATTGGGTGATTTTACGTACTGTTACTGAAATCTTCTATTGGCCTAGGTGCATTTCAGCAGATAACAACTTGAACTGTAGCACACAGGAAAAAGGCTACATTTAAAGAGCTAATCCATAAAGCACCACCATTTCATAGGACAACAGTTTTCTAAATGGTTTAAAAATACACGTCTAAATATATGGAGATGCTTGAGCTTCAGCTTCTGTAGTTTCATCCCAGTTTTTAAAGCCTGTTCCAAATATTCTTCTCATTGACTCTAAAATTCATGGAAAAAGACAAATATTTTATGCTTGGGCATTCAAATTGATTGTAATAATGATAATAATCATCATAGACTATATTTACTGAGTTTGCTATGATTCTAATGTTAAGTTACATTTAAAATTAGTTTAATTTCATAACAACTCAATCATTATCTCATTTAGTGTGAGAGGAAACTAAGAGAAAGAGAAACTTAAATTACTGCACCCATGTCCCTGGGTGGTAGGTAGAAGAGGGCTACTAGTGGAATAAGACTGTCCGACTCTAGAGTTGATGTTCCTGAGCTACCCATCACATTACAAGGCTGTATCTAACAAAAGTTGTCCATAAGTTCTTTCTGTAATTTTTTTCATATGAGGTTGTTATGCCTAGATGTAAAAATAGCTTTCAAATATCATATTTCTAGCAAGTAATTCACAGCATCTCTGAATCTCTGAATATTACTTTACCTGATGATCATCCACAAGGGGTAAAATGCACAGAAATGATATGGAAGGCCAGGAGAATATCTCAAGAAACAAATTCTATCATCCTTCTTGATTCCTTGTTCCTATAAAATCTTTTACTTCCAAAGGCCTTCAGGTACCACCCAAGTGTGGGCTTTGATCATGTCTTGGGTTGGTGGGAGCTCAGAAATACAAAGTCCATTGCTCAGATAGTTCAGCAGTAAGTTCAACCTTCCTAGCAATTGTCCTCTGACTTTAGTAGGTCCCACCCTTACTTCACCCTGTGGCCTTTGCTGGAGAGACTTCTACTCATATATCTCCAGATGCTGAGTTTCTGCCTGGAGAGCTTTCCTGGAACTCCTTTTATACATGATAGCAGTTATTCACTCTTATACAATTCCCTCTTCTCCAAAGAACTAAAATTCAGCTTCTGGATCTGGGGGCCAATAACTTACTGCCTGCTGCAAGTGTCTCCAATTGTTGCTTGCATAGATATTTGCCTGTTATCTAGAGAGGTGCTAATGATAATAATAACTTCTATTTCTGATTTACTTATATTCCTCATATTTTATCTTGATGAACTTTTCTCTTTAGTCTATAGCTGGGCCTTTTTCTGGAAGGTGAAAGGATTGGAAAGAGGCCTGATGGACTCCAGTTCCATTAATGAGAGTTAGCTCAGAGGAGTCAAATGAACTTGGTTTTGGCCAGATGCATGGGCTCAATCTTTGATCTGCTGCTCACTTACTAAGGGACCTTGACAAACTCTGAATCTGAGTTACTGCATCCTTAAAATGGGGATAATACTACCTAGCTTTGAAGGCTGCTTTGATGTTGACATGTTCGGGTACTGACTATGGGTGAATTATACCCCATCGTGGAGATTCTGGTCCTTTTCCTACAGCTTTCCTGTTTCTCCTGGGCTGACCCTATACGTTGGCAATTGAGTTGCTAGGCACTGTTGTAGAATAAAACCCCTTCACTACAGAGATGGTGATTTTGACTACACCCTAGCATACCCCTGGGATTTGGAATCTAGAACAATAAGATGTAAAAGCTCATGTCATACAATTTGTTCATAAGCCTCATCTTAATGAAACTCTGAACATGAAAATCTACAATGAAGAAAACAAATAATTCAGTGCTATCACCTCTTTTAAAATGTTGTGGCCTGAACTGAAGCTTAAAGTGTTAGTTTGCAAAAAACCCTGTGTTGACTATGCAGTGGTCATCCCTCATTGATTCAGGCTTCTAGGAAACTCGTAGGCAAGTTTAGAGAGGATGCTGTGTGGTTTCGGAACTGAAAAACCTCTTACCACACATCAATTGGATCTGGTTGTTGTCAGTCTCTGTCTAATTTATCATGCCTACAGATGTGTCTACTGAGAAAACTTCACCCATCAGCCTGGGAGTATTTGCTCCAGCATCTGAGCCATCCGGAGAGAAGCAGGAAGTTTATCAGCAAACTCAGAATACCATATTGTGGGTTTCAGAATAAAAACTGAGGGATGTTTTGCCAGGGTTGAGCTGAAACATCCCCTCTAAAGGGTGTTTCTGTTCTACTCCATAGGCCACTAATCAATTGGGCTTCAATTCAGATTTTCTCAATTGATAGGCTACGTGAATTCTCTGAAGAAAGCCCAGAGAACATTGGATAAAAAGGGATAGATTTTTGCTTTTATATTCATGAGGAACTGCTGAGTAAACCTGTGCAGGTAGATTGTCACTGAACAACGTGAACGTGGTTGCGCTCTGTGGAGTTGGGCAAGCTTACATGATAACCCAATTAGCTCTAACCCAGTGTCTGGTACCTAACAGAGGTAGATGTGTTCAAAGAATTTTTGAACAACACTCCACTTTCTAATTAGGTCTCACATACTGACTCCCTGATACCAATAGCTGCTTAAATTGTATTTGAATATTTCGAGTCCTCTGGACATTTTTCATGTGCCAGCTATGTTTTCTTAAGCTCACATCTGTCCCATTTGTGTGGCTTCCTGCTTCTTCCAGGCCCAGTTTACTGTAATCCCAGCCTGCCTTATTATTGAGCCTGCTCCTAAAAAATCCCTTAATTTATCTAGTGCATTTCACAATGTATGTTGCCAATAAACAAATAGTTTTATGTCAACATAAAGACAATAAATGTATGACTTAAGTAGCTATATGTTCAAGGAGAATATCTGGAATTTCTTGGATCTGAGAACACATTTCAAAACTGCAACAAGCTGGGCAGCAACATTATTTAAGAGGGAGCATGTTGCAAAATATAACCCTTTATTAAACTCTGACGCCACCGTCACTACTTGCAGGAATAGAATAATTTTCAATTGAGGCTTTCTGTCATGTTTTAAAAAGACTTTATTCTTTGTTCTAACGTGTATACCGCAAATTCTGGTCTGTTAAAATTATTTCCTATATATTTAGAAACAGAATTTCTTACAGTCCCTATCTATCCCACGTGCCTTCCAATTCCATAGGTACATTTCACATTTTTACTGCTCCAGCAGTCTATACTGACAGAGAACACAACTCTTGATCTGTCTCTTCAGGTGGCTCAGACTAGCTAAGCAAAAATAATAACCTTATCTTCTCAAAGTTCCTAAATGCAAAAATAGTCTGGCTGTTTATTGCATCAGGCTTTTAGACCCAGGTATATCAGCGGAGTGGAGAAAGTGGATTATCACTTCCTTGACTGGATATGGCAGCTTCAAAGGAAACAAAGAGTCATAGATTAAAGGGAGTATGGTCATACCCAGCCTTTCCCAGGAAGGTTTAAAGCTTCCATGCTTAGGGCTTTATCAGTCTGGAAGGGGCATTCAGAAGATAAACATTAAAAATAATGCCCCAAAACTCCCTATTATCTTTTCTGCCTCCTTCTCCATGTCTGGTCAGCAATGTGTTAAGTGAATTGAAACTAGATCGTAGGGAGACAGTCACAACCTGGTTATCAGTGGCAGTAAATGGAAGATAATAGCCCCACTAGAGACTTATGAAATGGCTTGTCTTTGAGCTGCCAAAGTGTTTAGTCTCTCTTTTATTATATTCACAGCAGTAATCCGATATGTCCTGACTTCTGTCATCTGTATGTAATGCTTATCAACTCTCTGTCAGTGATTCACCCTCTTGTCAGGGACAATTATTCCTCAAAGTGCCGAGGTTATGACTGAAGTAATATTATGACTGGAAAGAAAATATGAAAGGTGTAGCACATCACAGCAAGCAATCTGGGAGCTGACGTCAAAGTAAAGGAAAACATTGCCGATAAAAGGAGAACAGAAGCCGAAGTTTTGTTCTCTGTGCTTGGGGCATGGCTGGCATGGCTGAGGCCAAATGGGCAGAAGGCCCCTGTTGCGAAGATGCTTTACTAATTCATGACGGTGGCACTGCGTACCTCTGCCCTCGCCGCTGTGTCACCATTTCCATTTCACATCTCCATTTATAGGGGCTTTGAACGAGGTTGCTAAAGTGCATGCTTGGTGAAGAAAGTTGAATGGAAATAGGGTAGCGGAGGAGCTCTGTTTTATAACAAAGGATGGAAGCCTGCTGCTCTGTGCAACACCCTTTGTGTTCGAAGATCTTTACTTACACTTGGGACATGCTTTAAAGAATCTCACATCATTCTGGAGAAGGCAGCAAGGGTGCCCCGGGGAGAGCTGGGGATAAGAAGGAACTAGATTAAGCAGGTGGTAGGGAGGGAGGATAGTGGAATGATCAGGAGAATCAGATGTTAAAATATTGAAGAATTAAAAGTTGTAAAGTCAGGCAGGGTTGGTTTTGAATGCTTTATGAAGCTTCTGATGCTTCATGGTTGTCTGATCGTGAACAAGCTACTTCATGCCTCTGAGCCTAACACCGTCTTATAGAGGATAAAATAGCTCTTGATAATACCTGTCTCACAGTGCGGTTGGAGAATCAAGAGATAATGCATATAAAGTGGTTGAGTTAATGCCCAATGGACAACTTATGATAAATAGTAGCATGTGACCAGATATAAGATATTGTTTAATCTCCTAGAGTCTCATTTCCTCACATGTAAATATTTCATGGTTTCCCTGACATAAGCCAGAGCACCCCGATGGGGATGCGGTAATGAAGACCTACGCTTTAGTTCGTGCTCCATGTGGTGCCATACGAAGCAGCTCCCCCATCATTCCCATGGAGGGAGAGCAGGAATGCCATTGAGGACCCTGTTGATTATATTCCCAGAATTCCCTGTGTGAGGAGTCCTGCTTAGGACCAAGACGGTGACTATATATATATGATACTGTTTCTGCTGAGCAACTGGTTTGTATTTTATGTAAAAATCCGGAGGATTGCCTAGCTTATGTCATGCAATTGCATTACTGCTGAAGAATTCACAGGCAAATATGAGACAAGTACATAGAGGAGGCTGATGTTCAAAAGATTTAAAAACCAGCAACACATGGGCCTACCTACTATTCAGAGTGTGCTCTGGCTTTAGAGTTTTGGAGCAGTCTCCTAGCCTTGCTGCTCAACTGGCCGTGAGTCCTAAATTGCTGATGAAGGTTGGCTGTCTAGAAAAGGGGCCCAGCAGCTTGAGTACTGACTACTGACTGGAGCCACTTGAAGGTTTGGGAAGTAGGCAATTTCTCTGATACAGAAATATACTCTTTTAACAACTATCTGGCTGTATTGGTGGATGGATACCCGATAACTGCCAGCCCTACCTATAGGAAAAGCATAAACTCCATGGCACACATTTTATATTGGTCTCTATATGTTGTGTTCTTAACCTCATTTTTCTTTCCTTTAAAATTTATTTATAATTATTATTAAAGGGTACATATGGCAACATGCAAATATTTAGAAAGCGGAGACAATCTAAAGAAAAAAGTAAAATAAATGATCTTTTAAAAATCTCCGGGCTGGGCTCGGTGACTCATGCCTGTAATTCCAGCACTTTGGGAGGATGAGGTGGGCGGATCACCTGAGGTGGGGAGTTTGAGATCAGCCTGGCCAACATGGAGAAACCCTGTCTCTACTAAAAATACAAAAATTGGCCAGGCTTGGTGACGCATGCCTATAATCCCAGCTACTCGGGAGGCTGAGGCAGGAGAATCACTTGAACCTGGGAGGCGGAGGTTGTGGTAAGCCGACATTACACCATTGCACTCCAGCCTGGGCAACAAGAGCAAAACTCTACTAAAAAAAAAAAAAAAAAAAAAATCTCCCTACCCTGAGATCACCACCACCAACTTCTTTGGGCCTCTGTCCATGTGTATAAATCTTGACATATTCTTGATTTTAATGAGAACACATTTTGAATTTTACATTTAGGCATGAAAATTGTGGTTTATTTCAGAGAGAAATTCTGTAGGATATTTTGGAGTATAAGTACTTAATGTCAGTAATTAGTTTAATAGTTTCTCTTTTTTAAATTAGAAAAGAATGTGAAATGTTTCAAAATAACTTTTTGGCAAATATTAAGATTAGCACATGGGATTTCTTTTTTGAACTTATGAATTATTTAACTTGGATCCCTAATTTTAAACCATCCTCATATTTATTTAAAAATCCCCAATTATTTATGGTGTAATAATTAAAATGACTAACCTATTTTAGAAGTTGTTTACAGGGAGCTTCTGCTGTCTTTGATGCCAGGGTTGTCTTGGCTTTGGAAAAAGACACGGAAGTCTTCCTTTTCTTATAGTTTGGACAAGTTCGTGGGACATGAACATGATCTAAGAACTAAGTACCTAAATATTTGAAGGTGCTAAAAACAAAACCCAAAACTGAGTTTTACAGAAGTAGCTGTGACTTTTTCAATGTATTTTTATGGCTACCGGATTATTTGCTTTTTTTCTTTTTAGTAAAATTTTGGCATTTTTTTTTCTCCACAAAGCTTTATACTATGTCCACATTTCCATATTTTTGATAGAATTGCACATGAGTGGCTCTTATGATAAAATGTCCTCAGTAACTGGTATTGTTTTCCATTTCTTCCTCTGATTATTGTAAGTCCGCTCCCTTTTCTTACATTTTCTAGGCCAAAATATGTCTTTCGGTTGATATTTTTAAAGAGGAAACAAACTATTTTTTGTTTGTCATGTAAATATTTTGTTATAATTCATTATTTTTTACATTATTGTATATTTTTTCTTGCTTTCCTGGGACATCTAGTTGCTTTCATTAACGTGTTTTAAATCAAATGCTCTGTTTATTTTTTTGTGCAATAATAAAAGCATTATTTATGATGTAAAATTTATTCCAAATATAGGTGGAGCTGCGTGTCTTAAAAAATCTGATTATTACCATTTATCACTATTTTCTGTTCTTTTGATTTCCACTATGACCCAGAAATTATTTTTATTAAGGAATACCATCTAATTTCTAAGTGAATGGGGCTTTCACTGAAACTTTTGATGCCAGGTTCTAGTAATTTTCTTGTGTCCAGTGAATGTGACTAGCGCACATTTTTTTGGAAAATTTTTAAGATTTTGTTTTTGAACTGTAAGCAATTTTTGTAACTAACCCCTTCGCTTCTGGGAAAGCAGCAATAGAATTAACCACAATAGCAGTAGAAATCCAAGCCGTGCTTCCTATCACCTTTCTTATTGATGTTATTTTGGTCTATGTTATGTTGGGTTTTAAATGGGGGAACCAGTTAATTTATCATCCTAATGGGAACACTTTTGAGAGTGAAAGGGACTGTTAAGAATTACTTCTGGACAACAAGCTACACTTGGTTATCCTGGATGAAATGGGAGATAACTTTCACCTGCCTCATAATACGCCTTGAATTATTTCTGAAATAATGTGGGACATTACTCAATAATAAACCTTGCATGTACTATTTGTTGTAAGATTTAAACATTGGGATAATATTTGTGGCCTAACAGATGATCACTTGTAAAAGAAATCCATGAGTGATGGAAAAAATGTCCTTACTTTCCAATTGGGCCCTTTGGGTACATTTTATATGTCACTGAAAACAATTTGAAATCCTTCAAATTGCAAAAGGTCCAATATTAATTAAATAATTAAGAACTTCCATAGCTTTTATAAGGTTTGACTAGTCAAATGTGCAAAATACCCAGTTCTGTGTCTGATCCATGATAGATACTGATGTTACTCTACATGAGACTTTGGTAATATATAGGGGTAGGTGTATATATACATGTTTATACATTTTTTTATATTTCCTGCAGCAAAAATGTACACCTAATGTACAACATAAAATATATCTAGTTATGGTAATTTTGTCTTGATGTGATTTAGAATTTTAGAAGTGGCTGAGTCATGCTTTTAAGATTATGGGATCTCATTTCACTATTTACATGGTCTTGAATTCCAATAAATTATGCTTTTGGAACTAATTAAAAGAAGATTTATATTTCAGTTGTAGCAAACCTGTATTCATTTCCTCAGAAAGTATTTAAGTGAGGTTTAAAAGGTATAATTTTAAAATAGTATTAAGCTATTAAATATAAAATATTGGCCTTTAAAAATATGAAATGAAAAGTAGCTGAACAAACATGGAGGATGAAATGGATAGCAGGAAACATGGCCTCCATCCTCTTTTTCCTTTTTAACAGCACTAACAATATATCTTAAGATTCAGGCCTACTCCAAAACAAATTTTAGAAATTAATAAAGTTTTTTTCATAGACCAGTACCTCTCTACCAACTGTTTATTGTTATAAATATTGTATTTATAACATATTGTACTTTGTATTGTATTGTATTTATAACATATTGTAAATAAATATGAATTTCACTGAGGACTCAGAATTTTGTTTTCCTTGAATTTTCCAGGTCGAATTGGGAAAATCTTTTCAGGGGATTCAAATATTATAAAGACATATTAAAATCTTCCTGACCATCAAATAATTAAAAACGAATATACATGGACATATATTATATTGATTTATATGTTTTATATATACTGAGGCCTACACACACATATACAATTGTGCCATCATTGCCTTTATAGCTGCGATACTATAATTACATAAAAGCACAGGTAGAAATAAGTTTTTCTTTATGGGATGTGAGGATCAATTTGGATAATCACTTGTGAAAAGTAAAGAATGGAAAAACTGACTGACTCTAATCATTAATAAAATAGCTCAAGTGAGATTTCTTAGAATGCCTTTCAGGTCTGATTAGAAATTTGAAATATTGCTGTGCATATCTATGGGCATGACAATTATTTTATTTTATTTTATTTTACTTTAAGTTCTGGGATATATGTGCTGAAGGTGGAGGTTTGTTACACAGGTATACATCTGCCTTGGTGGTTTGCTGCACCTATCAACCCGTCATCTAGGTTTTAAGCTCTGCATGTATTAGGTATTTGTCCTAATGCTCTCTCTCTCCTTTCCCCCATCCCCTGACAGGCCCTGGTGTGGGTGTGTGATGTTCCCCTTTCTGTGTCCATGTGTTCTCATTGTCCAACTCCCACTTATGAGTGAGAACATATGGGCATGAGAATTCTGGAGGAGACATAAACACTAAGGAGGGTGTCAGAAGAACAGTTTGCAGAGGGCAGGCAGTGCTGGTGGGTACCCAGCCACTATTTTATTCTGTCCCTTGGTTCTCTCTGAACACCAGAAAAACACAATACTGATAACAACAATGGTGTCATAATCCCTTCCTCCCTGATGACTTCACTCCACAGTGCCCCATTTGTCAGTTTTCCTAGCTCTGAAGCTCTGCGTCAACAGCAAGCCTAACCATGCAGACTCCCTTCTTCCTGCCTGTTGTCATAGCCAGGATTGGGGGACCCACAGCAGCTGTAGGTTGTCAGGGACCTACATCAGGTTTCTATGGCAACTGACTAATCCACAAGTGAGTGATGATGGGGCAATTCAGACACCAGAATTCCATTTTGAAAGATCTTTGTCACTCTTCTGTTCCGTGACATGAATTAAAAGTGCAATATCACTTTTGATGGGTGAAAAATCATTACAGCCTGGTATAGTCTTGTACCCTTAGCAAGTAAGTGCATATGGTGCTTTTGGATATTGACTACTGTATATCCATCAGAGTTCTACCAAAGAAACAGAACGTGTGTGTGTGTGTGTGTGTGTATGTATGTGTGTGTGTGTTTGCACCCTTGTTTAGAAATTTTAGTGCAATGAATTGGTATACGCCATGTGATTGTGGGGGTTGACTAGGCACATCTGAAATCTGCAGGGCAGGCCAGGAGGCAGGCAGGAGCTGATGGCACAGTCCGCAGACCACATTTCTTCCTTAAGATAACCCCAATTTTGCTTTTCAGTCTTTTGATTGATTGGATGAAGTCCACCCAGATTATTGTGGATGATTTCTTCTCAATCATCCAACCAATCTGTTGATTTAGTCAATAGACTGAGGTGTTAATCACAGCTACAAAATACCCACAAAGCAACACCTATTTTAGTGTTTGATTGAATAATTGGATATTATTGCCTAGTCAAGATGACGTAAAACTAACCATAACACCAGCCATAAAATATTCTGAGGTCCATTTATTAGAATGTTTTTGGATTATTATCAAAATGCATGATCATCATCAGCTCTGGATGATCATATATTAGGGACGGGAAGACTTGTTTTTTTTTTTCCGAGTCATATTGCTTCTGAAGATGGAGCAAAGGGTTACATTGCTTCTCTGATGGGACCACAGAAGTCTATGCACTCCAACCAGCCACATTTTGTTTTGGACAAGAATTTCTGCACCACCTTCCAGCCTGAAGAATGGGAAGCAAAAATGCTCTTTAAACTTTGTCACCTCCAACAGCCCCACATCCCAAGTACAGCAAGAACTGTGTTTGTCTGTGGTCATGTGGGACCAGGGTCATATGAACTTATATCAATATGCAAAAGAGAATGAAAATACTTACTGGAGAGGCAGAAATTGCCCATTAGCTGCTGAGCTAAAGTTGTTTGTGAGGAATAGATGAACAAAAAGTAGAAGAGGTTCATGGTACTTTACTTTTTGCTTTTGCTGTAACTGATTAAAGCTACCCTTCATGCAGTTGATGGCTAACCCAAGGACTCTGGTGTCAGACAGCCAGAGTTAGCACACTGACACCTCCACTTAACCTGTGTCAGCATAATGATCTGAAACATGGAAAGCATGAAAGCACAAACTTCAAGGGTAATTGTGAAGCAGGCATGAGAAAATGCATGTAAAACTCTTCAAACAGTGTGAGACATACGGCAGGTAAGTACTCACCCAGTGTTAGCTGGTAAGGCACCGTGCACATGTGGCATATGGTATGCCTTCAGAATACTCTTATAGGATTTTTCTAGTTGAAGGAACTGAGCATCAGAGAGGTTATTAGCTTCCACAAAGTCACAGAGGTGGTAAGTGGAAGCATTTAAATAGCAAATAATTTCACAGCTGAAGATGTAAATCACTAGGCTACGCTGTTTTTCTAACAGAAGAGTAGGAATATCAGGAATAAATGCAAAATCAACAGAAATGAACAGAAAAAGTCTATAATATACTAATTTTGAGCCCCTATTTTTCAGTTTTTGTTCATTACTATTACATACAAACTCTGTCCATCTTTTAACTGTGTGCACTAATAGACATAGGGTCACTCTCTGGGGAAAGAATCTGTGCCATTATTATTGCATCTCCAGTGCTATCTATGTATCTGGCTCATATTAAAGGCTTATTTAAAAGATGATTGACTCTCATATATATGGTATATGTTTTTTTGTAGTAAACCAGAATATTTATAAAGATATCCTAAATATACTCTTCATTAGATAATGCATAGCTTGTTTTCATCCTGTCAACAGGGAGCCCTGTGAAGTCCACTATCATGTGAAGGAGGGAAGATGGTGCCACATTTGTAACAGGAGAGGAACCAGGAGCAAACTCTCTTACAAGTACAGATTTTCAAGCACAGTTCTTAAAAAAATTGAATGATGAGATAAAAACTTGGGAGTGACAGCAATCGACCAATTAATACCTAGATAGCTGAAATGCCACATAAACTCAGAAATGAAAGTGTAGGTTAAGAAAACCAAACACTCGGTCTCCTCAGCTCTCTATTTGGTTCTATTCAGACTAGGCAGTGGGCCTGCTGTTTACTCTGTGACATCCTCAGTGGATGCAAGGCACAGGCCAACTTTCATTTTACATCTGCACTCTCTCCGAAAAGCATTAGAGTAAACTTGTGTTGAATGAATGAAAATCCAGGAGAACGATCTCACACAGTGGGAACAACAAGTAGAATGTCCCCAGAAAGATGAAGCGAAGAACCTGTAGTAATGTGAAAGGCTTTGAGCAAGGTTGACATGGTCTGGTGGTCCCTGGTATTTGAAGGATGGGGGAACAGGAAATAGGTAAGATGGCAAAAGGAGGAAGAGAAAGGCACAAAGAAGAGACTAGGAAAACTGATACTGACTCAGAGCCAGATTCTGGAGATAACAGTTTCAGAGTCAATACAGATTGTAGAGGAGGCACAGTCTCATAAGGCCTTCTTTTAGTTTTATCTTACTTTTTGCAGAGCCACTGTGGCAGCCACAATACAGATGGGTGTCGGTGAGGTATATACAAGTCTTCTTCTAAGACACCTGTGAACAAAGAGAGGCATAGGTGCAGATGTTGAAGTTGGGAGACTGAATTACTGTATCACAGGCTGTGGGATGGTAAATTGAAGTCCACACTGAAATGTGATTTCTAGCTGTATGTTACAGGGATATCTGTTTAATGTTGTAGGGAATTATTGAAAAAACATTGAGAAATCAAAACAACAGAGTTCACAAAACTTGAAAAATTAGAAAACATTTCAAAATAGATCCAGGCTCTTATAAGTTCATGGTCAACTAATCAGTGGGCTGAATAAAAAGTTAGGCAACATTTAATGGGAATCAGTGTAATAACCAAAATTTGGGCCTAAAAAGTCAATAGCACAAACCCAAGAAGGAGATGCGGTGATTTTATGATACCCTATATAGCCGACCCTAAGTTCATGCATAAGAAGGCAAAATAGTAATCTGGATGCAAAATTCCTGACTTGGACTTCAGCTCTTTTAAAGAAGTATAAAGTCCATCATAAGCAGTGAGAAAGCCGCTTAGGCCTATGGACTGTGTTGATCATCTCTGGAATTTGGAATTAATTTCTGTACGAATATCTTTTAGTCATGAAACACATTTATAGACTCTGGAGTCCAATATACAAGACCTTGAGTCCTGACTCTTTATTTATTATAATTTGTCTTTCTTTTTGTTTCCTTCTCTGTAAAATAGGAATAAGACAACATCACTCATGCTGTCTTTGTGAGTATTATAAATATGTTAAAGCACTTAACACACAGTAAACAGCCAATAATGTTAGCAAGGATATGATTCAAGAGTAATATTGTTTTTTTCAAATGTTTACACATTGCCATAAGATGGGAGCTTAGATTGGGGATCCCAAAGAGGGATCCTAGTCTGCCTTGAGGTCAATGTTAACTCATTGGCTGTGATCACACTCCATGCGATTCCCTCTTCCTCGTAATCACACTGTTACCTAAAGTTGTAGGAAGGAAGAGATAAAAAACAAAACAAAACAAAACAAAAAACCAGAAACCAGTCAGTTGCTCTAGTTGATCTAGAATAGAAGTCAACTCTTCAATAGCATGTCACCAGATGTATGCCACTGAAACCAGAATTTCATGGCTAGAATCAATCATGTCACTGTAGTTGAAAGTGACTATTGTCTATTGAGGGAAAGGGTGAAGATGAGGGACTTGGTTCCCTGGGAGGGGATCCCTATTTGGATTCTCCAGTTTTTGCCTTAGTCTTTTCTTGAGCTCTTACTTTTTCTCTTCATGCATTGTGCTTGCATCTCTATGGGCACAAGAGGTTATCTAAGCTCTAAAACTTTCATGGAACATTTCTTTGGATCCCTAAAAGGAAAAGCTGCTCAAGCATAAAAATGAGCCACCTCATAAAGTAGTGAGTTCTCTGTTTCTAAGTGTTTGTGAATAGAGGCTGGATAATTACTCAGGCATCAGAAAGGAATATGTATGGACAATAACAGTTAAAGAACTTTCCAGGATGGAATTCCATGATTCCAGCACATCAGTGAGCATTATGCTATCTACACTGATTCATGGCATTAGCATTTTAAAATCTGAATTGACAGAATATTATTTAAAAATATATTTAATATTGACATATAATCTTTCTGTATTTTCAAAATAGCCATAGAGTTGTTTTCACTAGTTAAGCTATTGTATACTTTAACACATCTTTTTACACTACCTCCAAGTAGACAGATCACTGGTAATCACAACTTTTATTTAAAACCATTGTTTAATTTTTTGGTCTACCTTAATAAAATTTTAAAGCAAATCACAGACATCATGTCACTTCACCCCTATATATATCCATATGCCTCTGTTTAAAGAAAAAAGGTTGTTTTTTTATGTAACCATAATGCCATACTTATATCTTACAAAATGATCAATAATTCATAGATAAGACCCTGTACCCAGTCTATATTTAAATAACCTAGGTTTTCTTAAAACTATAATTTGAGTTGATAATATATTAATGTACTGTAGTTTATTCAAACATCGCCCTATTGAAATAGTGGGATTGTTTTCAATTTCTTGCTTTTAAAAATAATGCCACAGAGAATATTCTTGTGCCTAAGCAATTTATTTTTGGCTAGGTAAAATTGGGATCGATTTCTAAAATTGTTACTATTTAGTCAAAAATTTGTGTGTCATTTTGCCAGATATGATCATTTTGTTTCCATGTGTCTACTATTTTGCATTGCCGCTACCAACCCATAGGTTGGCCCAGTGCTCTTCCAGCTGAGTCTGGTGTCAAAACTTTCATGAGATGTCCATTTAAGTTTGTATTTTTCTTATTAAAATTGATGTTGAGCAATTTATCCACAACCTTGCTAAAACTGTTATCTTTTATTTATTTTTAAAATAATAGTCATCCTAACAGGTGTGAACTAGCTCATTGTGGTTTGAGGTTGCAGTTCCCTGATGATTAGTGATGTTCAGCACCATTTCATAGACCCATTGGCCATTTGTCTGTCTTTTGTGGAGAAACGTCTATTCAAGTCTTTTCTCATTTTTTAATTGAGTTATAGGAGTTCCCTATGTATTTTGGTTATTAACTTTTTATTGGATATGTGATTTGTGAATAATTTCTCACATTGCATAGGTTGTCTTTTCACTGTAGAGTGTTTTCTTTGCATGTAGATGTGTTTTAATTTAGTATAAGCCCCATTTGTCTATTGTTGCTTTTGTTTCTGGTGACTTTGGTGTCATATTCATGAAATCATTGACCAGACCAATGTCATGAAGCTTTGCTCCTATGTTTTCTTTGAGGAAATTTACAATTTCAGTTCTTACATTTAAATTTTAATCCATTTTGAGATGATTTTGGGTGTGGTGTAAGATAGGGGTACAACAGTTTGCTAGTTAGCAGATAGGAGCATAGCAACCAGTTAACATTCTTTGGCATGTGGCTGTCCAGTTATCCCAACATTATTTGTTGAAGATATCTTCTTTCCCCGTTGTGTATTCTTGACACCCTTGTTGAAGATCAGTTGACTGTATACATGTGGGTTTCTTTCTGGTTCGTGTGGGTTTCTTTCTGGTTTCTTTCTGGTTCTTTCACACTTGTATCCCCAAGCCTTCTTGTGTTGCTCCTTTTTGTTGGAACACCACAAGCACTTTCTGACCACCTTTTGTCCATTTGGAAGATTTCCACTCATCCCGCAGCATCCATTCAGATATTAGTTCCTCCCAGAAGACTTCCTGACCCCCAATTCTGAGGAGACTGTTCTGCAATAACATCTACTTCATATACTACTGCATTATGCTTTGTTCAAACTACTCATTTAATTACCATTAATACCATGGGGATAATGATTATGCCTGCATTGCTTGTTCTAGTGCCCAGAACATTATTCTATGCAGGATAAATGTTCCACCAACATGGGCAGAATGACGATTTTCCATTACAATGCTATTTACAATAGTAAAAGATTGAAACTCATGTATATTTTCTAAGTTAAGCACATGGTTATACATATTATGGCGCATGGATATGATGAAGTCCTACGCAATAATTGAAAAAGCATGTTTTGAAGCACTTTAATGACAAGATATTTTATGAAAAACATAAGTTAAAAGCAATTTACAATATGTTCTCTTTTTTTTTTTTTTGAGACGCAGTCTCACTCTGTAGCCCAGGTTGGAGTGCAGTGGCACAAGCTCCACCTGTTGGGTTCACGCCATTCTCCTGCCTCAGCCTGCCGAGTAGCTGGGACTACAGGAGCCCGCCACCACGCCGGGCTAATTTTTTTTTGTATTTTTGGTAGAGACAGAGTTTCACTGTGTTAGCCAGGATGGTCTCGATCTCCTGACCTTGTGATCTGCCCACCTTGGCCTCCCAAAGTGCTGGGATTACAGGAGTGAGCCACCGCACCCGGCCTGTTCTCATTTTTATAATGAAGATAGCTAGTATTTTAGAGATTACATTTGCAAACATTTTGCTAAATCCTTTAAGTTAATTAGTCTGTTTAATTATGCTAGGTATTCCAGGTAAGTGAAGTGCATATTATTATTATCCTCATTATAGAGTTGGGGGTAACCCAGGTAGAGAGTGATACATCAAAGTAGTTTTATACCTTTTTTTTTCTTCAACATGTATTTTAAGTTCTGGGATACATGTGCAGGATGTGAAGGTTTGCTACACAGGTAAACGTGTGCCATGGTGGTTTGCTGCAAAGATCAACCCACTAACTAAGTGTTAAGCCCAGCATTCATTAGCTTTTCTTCCTGAAGCTCTCCATCCCTTCACCTGCCCCGATGGGCCCCAGTGTGTGTTGTTCCCCCTCATGTGTCCACTTTTAAGTGGGAGCTGAATGTTATCATCATTCTAGTTAGCTGTTCCTCTAACTTTTTATCAAGGTTATCTAGAATGATTTATATATCTTTCCTTACTGGTGGATTAAAAACCATGTTTTTTCTGACTTTAAAGTGCATACTTTAAAACTCTAGGAAGACAGATAAAACTATGAGTGTAGGGGGTGGGGCCAAGATGGCCGACTAGAAGCAGCAGTGATAGGAAGTTCCTGTTGAAAAGAATTATAATGGCGTGTGAATCCTGTGCGGGTGACTGAGGTGTCCAGGTTCTCTCATCAGAACTGAGTAGGTGACTGGCATGACCCACAGAGAGGAAGGAAGAGCAGTGTGGTGTGGGCGCTCATCTAACAGACACATGGGGTAGGGTGGGGCAGGGGAGCCCCCACCCCCCCAGCCAAGGGAGGTGGTGAGTGAGCATGCTACCCAGCTGGGAAACAGCTTTTCCCATGGAACTGTGCAACCCATGGATCATAAGATCCCACTGGCGAACCCACCTCACTGGGCCTAGGTTCCCAACCCTGGAGCTGCACAGATTCTCAACAGCCTCTCAGCTAGAACCTAGTTAATCCTCAGAGTTCCTGGAGGGAGGGGCAACCAGCACCACAGCTGCGGCTACCAGCTGACTAAGCCATTTGAGCTCCTGTGGGAGGGGCAGCAGCCAGCACTGGGACTGATAGCTGCCTGACACGCTAAGTGCCCTGGGCATAGGAACCATGGTGGCAGCCATCTCCATAGCTCCAGGCTGTGCTTTTTCTCTGCTGGCGCCAGGGAGGCTAGACACTTTGTCCCAAGAGGTGCCCAACACACCTGCTGTGGCAGACTGCGACTACAGCACCTCTTTAGGCCTGATCCTGACCCATTCCTCCCCACTATGTGAGGCCTCCCTGCAGGAACTCCAACAACTCCAGCCAGGGGCTCAGGGACAGAAGTCTAATCTCCCTGGGCCTGAGCCTCTAGGGGAAGGAGTGGCCAGTCTCTGTGGACCAGCTGACTTAGCCTTTCCTCCTGCTAGTTCTCAGGAATCCAGGCAGCCCAGATGAGTGGGTTTTCCCCCAGCGAAGCACACCCTCTCCACCAAGGGACAATCAAAGTGCTTGGTTAAATGGTCCTGTTCCCCATGACACTCAACTGGTTGAGACCCCCCAACAGGGATTGTCAGGCACTTTATATAGAAGCCATCCTACTGACATCAGGTTGGTGCTCCTCGAGGTCAGAGATCCCAGAGGAATGAGCAGGCACCCATCTTTGCTGTTCTGTAGCCTCCTTAAGTGACATCTCCAGGTGAAGAAGCGAACCAGATGAGTAGGGCCTGAAGTGAACCCCCAGAAAACTGCAGTAGCCCTACAGAACAGGGACCTGACCATTGAAAGAAAAACAAACAGAAAGCAACAACAACAGCATCAAAAACAATAAAAAAGTACCCACAAAAACCCCATCCACAGTTCAGCAACCTCAAAGTTTGAAATTAGACAAACTCATGAAGATGAGAAAGAATCAACAAAAAGAAAACACTGAAAATCCAACTGGCCAGAGTGCCTCTTCTCCTCCAAATGATTGCAGCACTTCTCCAGCAAGGGCACAGAACTGGACAGAGGATGAGATGGACAAATTGACAGAGGTAAGCTTCAGAAGATGGGTAATAACAAACACTGCTGAGCTAAAGGAGCATGTTCTAACCCAATGCAAAGAAGCTAAGAACCTTGATAAAAGGTTAGAGGAGCAGCTAACTAGAATAACCAGTTTAGAGAGGAATGTAAATGACCTGATGGAGCTGAAAAACACAGCACGAGAACTTTGTGAAGCATATAGAAGTATCAATAACCGAATCGACCAAGCAGGAGAAAGGAGGAGGACCAAGCAGGATATCAGAGATTGAAGAAAACCTTGCTGGAATAAGGCATACAGACAAGATTAGAGAAAAAAGAATGAAAAGGAATGAACAAAGTCTCTGAAAAATATGGGACTAGGTAAAAAGACTGAATCTACGATTGATTAGAGTACCTGAAGGAGACAGGGAGAATGGAAAAAGCTGGAAAATACATTTCAGGATATTATCTAGGAGAACTTCCCTAACTTAGCAAGAGAGACCAACATTCAAATTCAGGAAATACAGAGAAAACCACCAAGAAACTCCATGAGAAGATCAACCTGAAGACACATAATCATCAGATTCTCCAAGGTCAAAATGAAGGAAAAAATGTTAATGGCAGACGGAGAGAAAGGTTGGGTTACCCACAGAAGGAAGCCCATCAGACAAACAGCAGACCACTCAACAGAAAACCTACAAGCCAGAAGAGAGTGGGGGGCAATATTCAACATTCTTAAAGAAAATAATTTTCAACCCATAATTTCATATCCAGCCAAACTGAACTTCATAAGTGAAGGAGAAATAAAATCCCTTCCAGATGAGCAAATGCTGCGGGATTTCGTCACCACCAGGCCTGCCTTGCAAGAGCTCCTAAAGGAAGCACTAAATATGGAAAGGAAAAACCAGTACCAGTTACTGCAAAAACACAGGAAAATATAAACATCAATTACACTATGAAGAAACTGCATCCTCTAGCGTGCAAAATAACAAGATAGAATTATGATGTCCAGATCAAATTCACAGATAACAACACTAACCTTAAATATAAGTGGGCTAAATGCCCCCAATTAAAAGACAGATACTGGCAAATTGGGTAGAGTCAAGATTTACCGATGTGCTGTATTCAGGAGGCCTATCTCATGTGGAAAGACACACATAAGCTCAAAATAAAAGGTGGAGGAAAATTTACCAAGCAAATGGAAAGCAGGGGTTGCAATCCTATTCTCTGACAAAACAGACTTTAAACCAACAAAGGTAAAAAAAAGATAAGGGCATTACGTAATGGTAAAGGGATCAATTCAACAAGAAGAGCTAACTATACTAAATATATATACACCCAATACAGGCACATCCAGATTAAATAAAACAAGTTCTTAGAGACCCAAAAAGAGACTTAGACTTTCACACAAAAATAGTGGGAGATTTTAACACCCCACTGTCAATATTAGACAGATTAATGAGACAGAAAGTTAATAAGGATATTTAGGACTTGAACTCAGCTTTGGATTAAGTGGACCTAATAGACATCTACAGAACTCTCTACCCCAAATCAACAGAATATACACTCTTCTCAGTGCCACATGACATTTATTCTAAAATTGGCCTTATAATTGGAAGTAAAACACTCCTCAGCAAATGCAAAAGAACGAAAATCATGACAAGCAGTCTCTCAGACCACAGTGCAATCAAATTAGAACTCAGGATTAAGAAACTCACTCAAAACCACACAACTACATGGAAACTGAACAACTTGCTCCTAAATGACTCCTGGATAAATAATGAAATTAAGTCAGAAATCAAGAAATTCTTTGAAACCAATAAGAATAAAGAGGCAATGTGCTATTATCTCTGGGACACAGCTAAAGCAGTGTTAAGAGGGAAATTTATAGCACTAAATGCACACATTAGAAAAGCTAGAAAGATCTCAAATCAACACCCTAACATCACAATTAAAAGAGTTATAGAAGCAAGAGCAAACAAATCCAAAAGCTAGCAGAAGACAAAATTAACTAAGACCAGAGGAGAATTGAAGGCAATAGAAACACAAAAAAAACCCTCCAAAAAAATTAATGAATCCAGAAGCTGATTATTTTGGAAAAAATTACTAAAATAGATAGGCCTTTAGCTAGACTAATAAAGAAGAAAAGAAAGAAGCATTAAATACACACGATAAAAATGGTAAAGGGGATATCACCACTGATCCCACAGAAATACAAACTACCATCAGAGAATACTATAAACACCTCTATGCAACTAGAAAATCTAGAAGAAATGGATAAATTTTGGACACATACACCCTGCAAAGACTAACCCAGGAAGAAGTCTAATGCCTGAATAGACCAATAACAAGTTCCGGAATTGAGGCAGTAATTAATAGCCTACTCACCAAAAAAAGCCCAGGACCAGATGAATTCACAGCCAAAGTCTACCAGAGGTACAAAGAGGCACTGTTTTTTTTATTTTTTTATTTATTTTATTTTTTTATTATACTTTAAGTTCTAGGGTACATGTGCATAATGTGCAGGTTTGTTACATATGTATACATGTGCCATGTTGGTGTGCTGCACCCATCAACTCGTCAGCACCCATCAATTCATCATTTATATCAGGTATAACTCCCCAATGCAATCCCTC